>NC_057733.1:35200761-35214281 GCF_004010195.1 Chiloscyllium plagiosum | reverse complement strand
CCTGCGACTCCACTTTCAAGGAGCTATGAACCTGCACTCCAAGGTCTCTTTGTTCAGCAACACTCCCTAGGACCTTACCATTAAGTGTGTAAGTCCTGCTAAGATTTGCTTTCCCAAAATGCAGCACCTCACATTTATCTAAATTAAACTCCATCTGCCACTTCTGAGCCCATTGGCCCATCTGATCAAGATCCTGTTTTAATCATAGGTAACCTTCTTTGCTGTCCACTACACATCCAATTTTGGTATCATCTTCAAACTTACTAACTGTACCTCTTATGCTCGCATATAAATCATTTATGTAAATGACAAAAAGTAGAGGACCCAGCACCGATCCTTGTGGCACTCCACTGGTCACAGGCCTCCAGTCTGAAAAACAACCCTCCACCACCACTCTCTGTCTTCTAACTTTGAGCCATTTCTGTATCCAAATGGCTAGTTCTCCCTGTATTCTGTGAGATCTAACGTTGTCACCAGTCTCCCATGGGGAACCTTGTCGAACGCCTTACTGAAGTCCATATAGATCACATCTACTGCTCTGCCCTCATCAATCCTCTTTGTTACTTCTTCAAAAAGCTCAATTAAGTTTGTGAGGCATGATTTCCCACGCACAAAGCCATGTTGTCTATCCCTAATCAGTCCTTGCCTTTCCAAATACATGTACATCCTGTCTTTCAGGATTCCCTCCAATGAGGCTCACTGTTCTATAGTTCCCTGGCTTGTCCTTACCACCCTTCTTAAACAGTGGCACCACGTTAGCCAACCTCCAGTCTTCTGTTACCTCACCTGTGACTATCAATGATACAAATATCTCAGCAAGAGGCCCAGCAATCACTTCCTTAGCTTCCCACAGAGTTCTAGGGTACACCTGATCAGGTCCTGGGAATTTATCAACCTTCATGCATTTCAAAACATCCAGCACTTCCTCCTCTGTAATATGGAAATTTTTTAAGATGTCACCATCTATTTCCCTACATTCTATATCTTTCATGTCCTTTTCCACTTTAAATACTGATGCAAAATACATGTTTAGTATCTTTCCCCATTTTCTGCCACTCAACACAAAGGCTGCCTTGCTGATCTTTGAAGGACCCTATTCTCTCCCTAGTTACCCTTTTTGTCATTAATGTATTTGTAAAAACCCTTTGGATTCTCCCTAACTCTATTTGCCAAAGCTATCTCATGTCCCTTTTCTGGCCTCCTGATTTCCCTCTTAAGTATATTCCTACTGCCTTCACCATCATAGATGTCATCAACACCTTCATTAAAGCAGGAATCTAAAAGACTTTTGGGGGAAATTGGCTGTCCACCAGACCTCTTCCATTCCTTCTATGACAACATGCGCAATGCTGTACAGTTTGATGGCTCCACCCCTGAGAATTTCAGAGTGAAGAAATCCAGTAAAATAGGGCTGTGTCTTCACGCCACTTTGTTTGGAATTGTCTTCTCCATGCTCTGGACACTGACAATCAATTTTGGCTGACCAGTCAGGCTTGCAGAGTGATGCGCCTGCATGTATTGAAAACAATAAATATTGGTCTATGGGACCTTGTTCTTTGTCGAACATTTACATGCTCTGTGCCTGTTTTATCTCAACAAAATAGGTGATAGCCACTTGGTAACCCATTTCACAGGGTAATGTCTTGACCAATTGGATTTAATCTGCTTGCTTTAAAAGTTAAACAAAGCCTGGCAGTTAACTGTCAATCATGATGAATGGATGCATTTTCCATGACAATGCCTCAACCAAGCAAATTAATCATTCTCTCATCTTGCACACCATAACTTTTGATTTTCCCCATAAATTATTTTTACTTTTGTTTTAGAACATAGAACATAGAACAGTACAGCATAATACAGATCCTTTAGGGCCCTCGATGGTGTGCTGAGCATTTATCTTAATCCGAGATCAACCTAACCTACACACCCCTCAATTTACTGTCATTCATGTGCTTGTCCAGATTAAATGTCCCAAATATCTCTGACTCCATTACCATATTCTCTGCATAAAGAACCTACCTCTGATATCTCCTCTATAACTTCCTCCAAACACTTTAAAATTATGACCCCTCATGACAACCATTTCTGCCCTGGGAAAAGTCTCTGGCTATCTACTCTATCTATGCCTCTCATTACCTTGTACATCTCTATGAAGTCAGCTATCTTCCTTCTTCTCTCTAGTGTGAAAAGCCTGAGCTCAGTCAACCTCTCTTCATAAGACAAGCCCTCCAATTCAGACAGTATCCTGGTAAATCTCCTCTCCACCCTCTTTAAAGCTTCGACATCCTTCAGAAAATGAGGTGACTGGAACAGGACTCAATATTCCAAGTGTAGTTGAGCCAAGGTTTTATAGAGCTGTAGCAAAACCTCATGGCTCTTAAATTCAATCCCCCTGTTAATGAAAGCCAAAACACCATACACCTTCTTAACAACCCTATCAACTTTAGTGGCAACTTTGAGGGATCTATGTACGTGGACCTCAAGATCTTGCTGTTCCTCCACATTGCCAAGAATCCTGTCTTTAACCCTTTATTCAGCATTCAAATTTCAAAATGAATCACTTTGCATTTATACAGGTTGAACTCCATCTGTCACTTCTCAGGCCAGCTCTGCATCTTTGTCAATGTCCAGTTGTGGCCTGCAACAGCCCTCAACACTGTCTACAACACCTCCGACCTTTGTGCCATCGACAAACTTACTAACCTACCCTTCCGCTTCTTCATCCAAGTCATTTATAAAAACTACAAAGAGCAGAAGCTCAAGAACAGATCCCTGAGGGACACCACTGGTCACTGACCTCCAGGCGGAATACCTTCCACCCACTATCACTTGATGTCCTCTGTCAGCCAGCCAAATCTGAATCCATACAGCCAAATTTCCCTGTATCCCATACCTCCTAACTTTCTTTTCCTATTCTTTAAAAGTCTTTAAAGCCCTGGATGCAGTGGCATCAGTGACAGCAGGCCCTGTGTGGATGAAGATGTCTACGTGAGCCGAGGGAGCAGTGAGTAAATGTTGAAGGGTAGGTGTCCGGTGGTGGCAGCAGCAATGGCAGGATGAGGGGGATAAGGCTCCATCCTAGCCCTGGTTCTCCTGGAGAGCAAGGAGCAGATCCCAGGTTTAATCCCCTGGTCCAGACTCACAAGCTGAGCCTAGGCTCCAGTTCTGTGGCTAAGCCTGTGTGCTTAACAGCAGAGACGGTGACAATTTTGGTCCCAGTGCAGGACTTTGTGGCACCAGCAGTAACTGCATCAACGAGCTCAGCCCAGTGTGAACCCAAGGTGGCGCTGTTGGTGGAGTGAGATGTTGGTAGAGAGTGGCAACTCTTTGCTCCAGCAGCAGTGGTGTGGCAAATTATGGTTGCAGCATTGTTGTCCTTTTACCAGCATGGACCTGAGCTTGAAGTTGGAGCTGTTCCAAAGGCCACTTAACGTTATTGATATAAGACTGCAAGATTAATGTTATAGTTTCATTTTTTTGGCTTCATATCCTGTTTTCTGCATATTAAGATGGCACCTTTGATTGTAACTTGGAAAAGTGCACGACCCTCTTTAGTGTGTGTCTGTCTGACTGACTGAGTAGTAAGTGAGAGACACAGTGCTAGGTTTTCCAGGCACACATGTAAATAAATAATCCCCTTTATTTAACATCGCAAAAGCTTATTTAAACTGACCATATGGTCAGGTATTAATGCACACACATTTACCTTTTCAAAATCGGACAGCCAGCCAGTGAAAGGAAGAGGTCTTTCAACTATTTCTCATTTATGCCTGGAAGAACACCCTAAAGCCAACAACATTATTAAGTAACTAATAGAACAATTAATTCTCAAAGACCAACTTCCTAAAATATCACTATTACATAAGTCAGGTTTTGGGCAGTTCTAGTTACATTAAGAAAGAAAGAGGAGCAGGTTTTAATAGCATTCATCTGTTAAAATTATACAGCCACAGTGTAATGGAAATTTCCCTCAGTGGGACCATTGAGTAAAAACTTCTAACACAGAACAATACAAGACAAAAAAAATCAAATTTTATCATTGATTAAAAACTGCCTTGTTAGATCAAGCCAGAAATGTTTAGATTAGATTACTTACAGTTTGGAAATAGGCTCTTCGGCCCAACAAGCTGGCTGGCTGTCCGATTTTGTGGGCGGCATGGTGGCGCAGTGGTTAGTACTGCTGCCTCACAGTGCCAGAGACCCGGGTTCAATTCCCGCCTCAGGCGACTGACTGTGTGGAGTTTGCACGTTCTCCCCGTGTCTGTGTGAGTTTCCTCCGAGTGCTCCGGTTTCCTCCCACAGTCCAAAGATGTGCAGGTCAGGTGAATTGGCCATGCTAAATTGCCCGTGGTGTTAGGTAAGGGGTAAATGTAGGGGTATGGGTGGGTTGTGTTTTGGCGGGTCGGTGTGGACTTGTTGGGCCGTAGGGCCTGTTTCCACGCTGTAATGTAATGTAATCTAAAAAAAAATCCACATCGACCCACCCAGACCCTACACCTAACACTACGGGTGGATGTTGCAATTATGTTGACTTGGCAAAGAGCAGAAGGAACAGATGGAACCAAAGTGCACACCCACTACTTCAGCAAACACATCTTGCCCCATCTCTGGCAGATGATAGGTGGAGATGATGATATTCTTCAAGTCTTCCAATGGGACAACTCAACATTTGACCAATTGAGGAAGGGAGTATTTAAAAATCAGGATCTCAAACCTGAGACCAAGGTTATGGTTTCCTGGGCAGCGGGTGATCCCTACACTCTTACAAACCACAGAGTCTTGGATAACTTACAGCAGGAACCACAAAGGACTGGAGAAGTACCATCAGACATTTAGTAGTAAGAAAGGCAATCCAGGATCCTTAAAAAGCCACTACTTTACTCAGAACTCAGTCACGGCAGGAGCTTCCCAGAAGAACAGCTTCAGGAGTGTTCCTGAAGCATCTATGAAAAGGTCAGGCATCTTGATTGACTGATGGGAGTCACTGGATTACGACCAATCACAATGCAGAAAATTCATTCAGCAAAGCATTGCACACATTGAGAGAATTTAAAAGGAACGTGTAGAGGTGAAATTGGTGTGTCAGTGATATAACACAATCCTCCAAGCAGCTCTCCTACACAATCCTCAAAGCATCACTTGCCTCACATGTCTGCACATTGTGCATTACATTTATCAACCCTCTCAGAACACATCGAATCAAACTGGAAACAAGTCAGTTTTGATTCCAAAGTTCTGCTGTGGCAATTCCTATATTGGCTGGAGCTGCAGAATTAGAACATTTCAACAAACCAAAATTCTGTTTCCTTTATTTCAAATTATCTAAATCTTGCATTTATGTGTGATGAAGATTGAACAGATTGGTAATAGGGTTGTGACTTTACCTAGTGCCCTACAATGGGCTTGGTCTGAAGTACTCAAATTTCTTTCATTTTTCAATTTGATCTGTTTATGCTGCTATATTTTTTCAATAGACAGCACCATGAATTGGTACCTATTTAAAATGAACCCATACCATGAACTCACTCAAGCAGTTTGGCAATGCAATTAACAATGGCACTGAACATGTGGTCAACCTCTTTGAGCATGGATTGTCTGAATGTGAGGAGTTTGTCCTTGCACATGGCTTCAGTGTTGGTATGTCTTCATCGTACATCAAAATGGAACTGGGATTTGCTGAGATAGAATCTTGTGACCTCAATTGCCCCACCACAAACTACCAAGCAGCACCTACTGAAGACAGTGAAGCCTTGAAGGCATGCCTTGCTGATCCAGTATGCACATATTGCAGGATTCTGAATTATTTGTCTGATTTTCACATGTAGCAAGAATGTCTGGCAGTGTTGCGTGGCTTCAAAGCCAACCTAAACATACATATCAGTAAATCTGACTAACAGACTGGAATAGTAATTCTTACCAAGCGTGACTAAATCAACAAAATGCACACTATCCTTAATGACAGGTCCAAATTTGTATTTGTTGGATATGCTGCTCAGCATGACTGGACAGCCTTACTCGAAAGCAAGATAAAAAAAGAATTTCCTGGAATCGTGTAAGGATTCTCCTCATAGCCCATTTATGTGTTGGAACTTCCTAAGACACACAAATTGATGTCCTTTTATGAAGTATCTTGTCTATGACTGGTTCTGCACAGCATGGACTGGCTAAATAGTCAAATAAATGACCGGTTATGTGCAAGTTTCCTTACATGGGGAAGGATCCCTTCAGATTTGTGAAGACTGTACAGGACTTGCATATCAATAGCAATACAGTGTCCATGTGCTCATTTAACATTAGGAGTCTATTCACCAGTGTACTACAGGAAACCACAGGGCATCTGCACTGCTGCATGATATGTAATAATTTCTTAATGGGCTCTGTTCAGTACTCAAATTCATGCTTAAAATGGAACAGTCAAAAGATCCCCTTCCTCCACATTCTAGTTGAGAAATTAGACTGAAATTTCTCCAACTGTTTATCATAAGCCTACTTGTCATAAGATACTTAGTGATTCCTGCAGTTCCATTCTCTATATGATTGTCTTTGTCAGCAACCTCTTTAATAGGGCTCTGTCCATTAGCTCACCCTGCAAAAGTGATGCTGACATGAGGAGCATCGAAACTGATTAGAGGGGAGCACTTAATTCAGTGACTGGTGTGTGATGCACTGTAATGCCAATAGCATGGGTTCAATTGCTGCACTGGCTGAGGTTACCATGAAGGATTCTCCTTCTCAGACTTATCCTTTGTCTGAGATGAGGTGACCCTCGGGTTAAATCACCAGAGTTGTCTCTCTGTAATTAAACCCTATGGTCAGGTAGGGCTATGGTGACATTTACCATGGTTAGCTAATTTCTCATTGTATATTGCACAAACTTATGTGAAAGGCCATAAGATCAAGTCATTCTTGGTCCTGAAAAGAGTGTGATTACCCTGGAAGGGTAAGGTATCTCAAATGTTTAAGCAGCAAGTGAAGCTGCTGTTTCACCCTGTTGTTATGCAGGAGAAAAATAAGTGGTGTTCAGCACTAACCGGATGCTGCTATCAAGCCAGAAAGATGTTCTCCCTGTCACACCAATGGGCAATGTGGTATATGAATATCAGTGCTAGGCTGATGCCAGGTATGGAGGCTTTTTGTCTCAAAGACTGGCAGGTTGTAAAGACCAACAAATCCCTTTGGCTGTTTGCAAGAAGCAAACTATTGACTGTTTCCAACCTGCCCATGCTTGAAAAATGCGCAAGACAGTGTCCAAGTGTGTCTCTGCGATTGAATGACATTTGCTGGTTAATCCTAAATGAGCAGAGAAATATGCTGACGAGCAATGTAGGATTGTTAGTTGGACTCACTGTGTGGCACTTCTGCGTAAACTGAAGGCTGCATATATTAATATTTAGGCTCCTGTTTTTTGCTGACAGAAAGAACATATGCATGCCCTGTGCGTGTTTCAACTCTGCAATGTTTGCTGATTCATTTCTGAGGATGATGCCTTGATAAATCTGAGTCAACTTGTCTGGTTTAAAATTTAAACCAAGACTGGCAGTTAACTGTCAGTCATCATGAATTCACATATTTGGTTCACGCGTGTCCTTTAGGGAGATAAATCCACCAGACATGGTTTGTCCTACATGTAATTCCAGACCAGCAGCAACTCCTCTGGTCAATTAAGGATGGGTAATAAATACTGCCCTAGCCAGCAACTCTCAAATGCATGTATGAATATGAACAAAACAATTGTACATTCTTCTTGGCAACTTCTCTATCAATCAGAGTACACTTCCAAACCATTCAGCACTCTTCTCGTGTAGTGTAGATGTTCATAGAATCCATACAGTGCAGAAAGAGGCCGTTCAGCCCATTGAGTCTGCCTTATCCCCCACCCAGACATCACCCATCCTCATAGCCCCACATTTAATATGGCCAATCCACCTAGCCTGCACATCTTTGAATTGCAAGAGGAAACCCATGCAGACAGCTGCCCAAAGCTGGAATTGAACCTGGGTCCTTGGCACTGTGAGGTAACAGTGCTGACCACTGTCTCACCATGCCACCCCTCTTTGCATCTCAAGTGCTGGTTTTCCCCCATACATTGGTACTTCTCTGAATTGTCCTGATGACTACAGGATAAAAAGACTTGACAAAATGTATCTTTTTTTTAGCTAGACTCAAGTACTGTTCTACCAAATGACTATTTGTGAATCAAAAGTGAGAAATGAGAAATGGATCCCAGAGTGATTAATGATGCATTGCGCTCATTCCCAACTTAATTCTTCTTTGTGATGTCATGGACGAAATAAACATTGTAATACATGATAGGGTAGAACTTCCAACCAGCAAAATATATATCCAAACACTTCAATTGCCTGCACTATATTCCTATGTCTTACACTTGCATAGTGATAACCTGACAGCCTTACATTTCTAAATCTGCAGAAGGTGGGAAAGACCATTCATCAGTATTATTTAGAAGAAACGTGCAGAGCCAGGCTTTACTTTCAAGAAGGTTTCAACCAGCAACAATTTAGCATATTTCATTCAGACAGAACCTTAATGACAAGTCTTTTCACATATTACTGTAAAAGCTGAAAGGGATACAGTCACTGCACCATTTCAACCTCTTATAGTGCAACATACTCTCTTCTGGAATCTTGATTCCTCTGACTTTGTACGTTCTTTGTTCTGTAACTAATTTACTGTAGCTTTCAATTTACAAATAGTTGGGTGAAATCAGATAGCTTTGCATGACAATGAGTGTGGACAGAATTTTACCAGCCCTCGTGAGCTGGATTTGAAGGTGGAGACAAGAGTAAATTGTAAAGGTTGCCTGTCAGGTCTGAGCCCAAAAGCATTTCTCTCTCTCTCACTCTCTTCTGTGCCTTTACAGGAGGAGGGAGACAAATGGGAGTAGTTGCCTGGCCAGTAACCCCAGACAAAGAATGATGCAAATTTGGAATAGTTGCACAGAATGTCAGGCATTCTCATGTAAGGCACAAAGGCTGTAGCAGTAATACCAGCTCTGTGAGGTGGTGAAAGTGGACTTGGATTCAATGCATTTGTTAAGGCTGCAGAGATACTCAAAGCAACTAGAACTACTGCAGTTACTGGAAAAGTTCAGCAGGTCTGGCGGGATCTGTTGGGAGAAATCAGAATTAGCATTTCAGGTCACGTGACCCTTCCTCAGAACTCGACCCAGAACATTAACTCGGATTTCTCTCCATGGATGCTGCCAGACCTGCTGAGCTTTTCCAGCAATTGCTACTTTTGTTTCTGATTTACAGCATCTGCAGTTGTTTTGGTTTTTATTGAAGTAGAGGCACTGCTGTCTGCACCTTTCCATTGGGATATCAAATAATGGAGGCAGGTGCCTCTTCTGGTCTCATTCCTTCACCTTTAGGATGCTCCATGGACAATACTGATAGCTGCAGTGGCTCCCTGCTGACCCATCAGGTTGGCCATTGGCAGCATTCACACTGGTCCTATTGTCCTATTATTGGCCCATGAGATCTTGTGTACCCACCTGCCATCCCTGATTGGACAGCAAACAAGGAGGTGACTTCTTAAATGGATTCCTCCTGTAAGATGCCCCATTGGTGTACTTCAGTCCTGTGCATCTCTGACTGAGAAATGCCTCAACTCCTGGTGGTTTTCCAAGAGCATGAGATTCTACCTGACGTACATCATTTACGCAGCTCCTAGAAATGAGTGGAATTGACTGAACCATCAGCTAATCTGACGGCTCCGTTTCTCCTTAGCTGTAGACACAGAATATGGGTATCAAGAGCTGATCTGCCGTCTGAGCACAATTTCTCCAGGAAGTGAGTGATTCACAGCAGTTTGACTTGTAATGCCAACTCATTTCAAACTCACCGCTGCAGTTGCAATTACAATGTTAGCATTCAGCTGACATTGTGTGACTGTGCTCTGCAAATATTAAAATCCTAACTGCTGCACCATGTAATTCTGTACACGTGGCGATTCACAGATCTGTACAGTGCTGTTGCTGCACCTGGGCATTGGTCAGAGTTTTCTGCATTCAATTAACAAGGCTTCACTGGCATTCTGCTGCTGCTGACAAACCAGTGTCAATCTAATATTGAAGTGAGATATTTAACATTGACCTCCCTCATTACTATCTAGTTATGACTAACTAGAGATTTTGAGAAGGTTTTCAACTTGCCACGAGTGTATTAAATTGGTCTTTGAGGGTCATATGTTCCAAAGGAACAAAATTTCACAAAAAAATAAAATTTTATATATCTACAACATGTTGGAAATATCCCAAATTTTCAGTATGACCCCCATGACATCAGAGACGACAGTGCTCCACGAACTGCATCTATGATCATGCTCCTGTTGGCTTTCCTGATCACTCATCAAGGAAGCTTCACACAGAATTCCTGTTTTTATGATACACTGTTAAATTGACAAGGTACTGCTGGTACCAGAATAATATAATGTAAGAGACATACAACTCCAACTGCATCAAGGTTTAACCCAGAAGCAGAGCAGTAAATAAAATTTGTAATTTCCTTAAAAGTTCTGTAGGATCTGTAATTGATACCACGAAAGTTTGAAAATGACTTTTAAGAGTTTGCACCAAATGTAATGGAATCAATTATAATTTGGCCCAAGTAAGCTGATGATCTTTGAGTATAGGAGTTGGGAGGTCATGTTGCGACTGTTCAGAGCATTGGTTAGGCCATTTTTGGAATACTGCATTTGATTCTGGTCTCCCTGTTATCGGAAAGATGTTGTTAAACTTGAAAGGGGGATTCAGAAAAGATGTACAAGAATGCTGCTGGGGTTAGAGCTATAGTGAGAGGCTGAATAGGCTGGGGCTACTTTCCCTGGAGCATTGCAGGTTGAGGGCAACCTTATAGAAGTATATAAAATCATGAGGGGCATGGATATGGTGAATGGCCAAGTTCTTTTTCATGGGGTAGGGGAGGCCAAAACTAGAAGGCATAGGTTTAGGGTGAGAGAGGAAAGAGTTAAAAGGGACCCAAGGGGCAACTTCTTCGCACAAAGGGCGGTGCATGTATCGAATGAGTTACCATAGGAAGTGATGGAAGCTAGTACAGTTACTACATTTAAAAGGCATCTGGATGGGTATATGAATAGGAAAGCTTTGGAAGGATATGGGCCAAGTGCGGGCAAATGGGACTAGATTAATTTAGGATATCTGGTCGGAATTGATGAGTTGGACTGAAGGGGATGTTTCTTTGCTGTACATCTCTATAATTCTATGACCATGTAGATGTACCAAGATGAAGGCAGTAAGGAAAGAAAACTATATGACCTAGATGACTGGTAGACAAAACAAAACAAAACAGAGCTGCAGCCAGAAAGAAGAATTTCAAGCAGAGGACCCAAAAAGTGAGTGTGTTCACCACACAGATGCAGTAAACTTGGTGATTTTAGTTTAATTTCTCCCTGGGCATCATAGGACATGATGAATGGCAATCAGAGAGATAGAAAACAAATGCAGCTTCACCTGACCAGGGACAAAGCCCAGCAACCTGTATTTAAATAGTGCTTTCAGCATTATGAAATGTCCCAAAGAACTCCATCGGGCTACTGTCTCTGACTCCAGCCATAGGGCTTTTGCCCAAAATGTCGATATTCCTGCTCCTCGGATGCTGCCTGACCTGCTGTGCTTTTCCAGCACCACTCTAATCTGGACTCTGGTTTCCAGCATCTGCAGTACTTGTTTTTACCTATATGCTACCAAATAGCTGGATTTCAAGATAGATCTTAGTGGAGGAAAGTAGAACTTTGAAGGTCACGTTTTCCAGTTGAACTCTGTTCTCCTAGAGGCAAGGCACAAATACAAAAGTACACAAAGTTCAGCCACAGGAATTTGGGAAGAAACTGATATTCCAGTTGTAGTGGAGTATAGAGGGTAATCAGGACTGGTCATTGTTAATGTCGCACAATTACTACTTCCAAACTTCCTTCACATATCTCTGGGGTGGGATTGTGAGCACTTTCACATCAGGGGACTCTGCACTGTAAGTAAGCTGCCAGTCTGAGACTTGTTCCGCCCAGCATGTACTCAGTGTTTGATTATGCTCCCCTCTGAGTTTTTCAGGCATTGGTATAAGCTCAGGCCCCACTTCTTAGAAACTGTTAAACCATGTTCATGGTAGCACTGTACACCGTGGTAAGGATACAGAGTAGGAGGCTTCAAACTTTACAAGGTTCGATTTCTTGCCAGAAGACAAGCACATAATCACTGAGCTTGCTTATTTTAGATGCCTATCTACATATTCAGCAAACTCTATCATTGTATTCAGGTCGCTTGGCAATCTGCTGGCATTCGTCAATCACTTTTGATGAAATTCTGTTTGAATGTGTTCCACCTTCTTAGCTTCATGTTGGCTCTAAGACCGTTCTGCTCTCAGGGAAGGGAAATGTATTCAGCTCTAGTCCAATTTATCAGCTGTATCTGAAATGGCCAAAGCAGCTTCACATGGAATGGGAAAACTAATATTTCAGCAAAGTCCTCAAAGGTCAACACAGTTTTACAAACAAAATGTCTAATAAGCAAATTTTTCTCTTCCTCACCCCCCTCCCCCCACAACGTCCAAGTTATTTAAAGTACCTTGCTACGTGTGTTTTTATTAGCAATTCAAGTTGTTGTTAATCGCATCTCTTGCTTTTCTGTGAACTTTTCATTAAACCAGCCTCCAAGTTGGATATTGATTTTTTTTGGAGCCCAGGTGGATGCTGTCAATTGAATGTTAGCGCACAGGATGTTAGTGATCAGGGACATCAGAATGTGACTGTAAGTGAGGCAGGTAGGGGGAACCTGAGTTCAGGAGTGCAGGAGCCTCAGCCCTTGACTTTGTCCAACAGGTAAGAGATTCTTGCTCCCTGTACGGATGAGGAAAAGGGCTCTGGACAGGATGAGCCAGCTGACCATGGCACCATGGTGCAGAAGGCCATTCAAGAAGGGGGAGCAAAAAGACAAGTAGTTGTTATAGGGGATTCTATCATTAGGGGGACAGATAGTATCCTTTGTAAGCCGGATCGGGAGTCTCGCATGTTGTGTTGCCTACCCGGTGCCAGGGTTCGTGACATCTCTGACCAGCTTGAAAGGATATTGGAGCGGGAGGGGGAGGATCCAGTTGTTGTGGTCACGTTGGGACTAACAACATAGGCAAAGCTAGGGTGGAGGACCTGTTTGGGGATTATCGAGCACGAGGAAGGAAATTGAAGTACAGGTCCTCAAGGGTCATAATCTCCGGATTACTGCCCGAGCCACGTGCTAATTGGCATAGGGATAAGAAAATTAGGGAAGTAAACACGTGGCTAAGGGATTGGTGTGGGAAAGAGGGATGCCAATTCATGGGGCATTGGCATCAGTTTTGGAACCGGGGGATCTGTACCGTTGGGACGGTCTCCACTTGAACCGATCAGGTACCAATGTTCTAGCGAAGAGGATAAATAGGGTGGTCAGTAGGACTTTAAACTTCTGAGTTGGGAGGAAGGGAAAGTGAAAGTGACAGGGAGTATGGAGT
>NC_057733.1:35161417-35198270 GCF_004010195.1 Chiloscyllium plagiosum | reverse complement strand
CCAAAGTACAGAGGGCTCTGGGAGTGCTAGTTGAGGATTCTCTGAAGGTAAACATGCAGGTTGAGTCCGTGATTAAGAAAGTGAATGCAATGTTGTCAATTATCTCAAGAGGGTTGAAGTATAAAAGCACTGTTGTGCTACTGAGACTTTATAAAGCTCTGGTTAGGCCTCATTTGGAGTACTGTGTCCAGTTTTGGTCCCCACACCTCAGGAAGGACATACTGGCACTGGAGCGTGTCCAGCAGAGATTCACATGGATGATCCCTGGAATGGTAGGTCTAACATATGAGGAACGGTTGAGGATCCTGGGATTGTATTCATTGGAGTTTAGACGATTAAGGGGAGATCTAATAGAAACTTACAAGATAATACATGGCTTTGAGAGGGTGGACGCTAGGAAATTGTTTCTGTTAGGCGAGGAGATAGGACCCGTGGACACAGCCTTAGAATTAGAGGGGGTAAATTCAGAATAGAAATGCGGAGACATTTCTTCAGCCAGAGAGTGGTGGGCCTGTGGAATTCATTGCCACAGAGTGCAGTGGAGGCTGGGACACTAAATGTCTTCAAGGCAGAAATTGATAAATTCTTGATGTCACAAGGAATTAAGGGCTACGGGAAGAATGCGGGTAAGTGGAGTTGAAATGCTCATCAGCCATGATTGAATGGCGGGCCGAATGGCCTTACTTCCGCTCCTATATCTTATGGTCTTATGGTCTTAGGAAGGATGTGAACTTGGATAAGGGATAGAGGGAAAGCAGTTGATGGCTTTGTACCTTTACTTGAGCACCTTCAGAGGAGAAGGGGAGAAAGCAGTTTTCCAAAAGTCGTTCACTGACTGACGCTGTGCAGGTAAAATTGACCATGTTTAAGAACCTTGTTGTGGAAGTGCTAGTGTTGGACTGGGATGGACAAAGTCAGAAGCCACATGACACCAGTTATAGTCCAGCAGGTTTATTTGAAATCACAAGCTTTCGGAGTGCTGCTCCTTTGTCAGATGATGAAGGGCCTGCGCTCCAAAAGCTTGTGATTCCATATAAACCTGTTAGACTATAACCTGGTGTCATGTGACCTCTGACTCTGTTTAAGAACAGCTGGGCAGAAGGACAAAAGCTGACAATTTGTAATTCATGGGAGTGAACAAGGCCTGTAACAGGTGGCGACAAATGTGGGTGTCAATGAGAATAAGTGCAGCAGATCAGAATTCAGTCGTAATCCTTGGATAAATGAAAAGAGGACATCACAGTCTTTGTCCATCTGGACTCTGAATGTAAAATTATTGAATCAGTCTTAAAAAAAAAGGCATTTGCAAAACAGTTCTCTCCATGGAGTCACCTCTTGTGTAACTGTGACACTGTAGGCAATGTTATTTTGCTGGCAGCCATAACTGATTCTATCCCACTGACTCTGCACAGTGCTTGTATCAAATTGTGGAATTATATGCAGAGTAGGGTCTTTAGTATGATAGATGTTGGAGACTAGGAATGAGCTAGTCCATTTATATGGACAGCACCACACGCTCACTAATTGAAAGACCATGAACTAAACGTAATGTAAGTTTCTGGTAAATGACCTCAACAACAGGGATGTCTTTCACCCTCATCTTAAACAGTACCTCTTCCTGCTTTGCTGCAACATTACAGATTCTCCTACACCATCTGTCCTTCTGAATGGAGTTGCCAAGTTAGTTCCAATTAAAGATAAATTAAAAGGAAATATGCTGTAGGCCACTGTCCTCTGGGAAAGGATTAAGATTATCCAGACTAATTTTCCACAAAGAATCTTTTTTTAAAATTCTTTCAGTGATATGGGTTTCATTGGCTGAGCTAGCATTTATTGCCCATCCCTAAATCCTATTGTCTGAACATTAAGGATCGAGAAAGGAGAGTATGCTTAATTCTCTTGAATTTAAAAGATATTATTTCTTGCAATGTTCAAAACAAATCGAGCCAAATGTATTTGCTCTGTTTAGATCCAATATTGTGCTTCTTCCTCCCTCACAGAATGAAACTGGGTAGCAGATTTCTCCAGAATCAACAGTGGGGATGTAACATGATTGTTGAGAGGAGATCTGTGATGACTGGACTGAAGCATGCTGAGAGAAGTGAAGCAGGTAAGCTTATGAATTATTCACAGCTACTTACATTAGAGCAATCGTTATAGATTTCTTTTTAAATAGATGTAGGAAGTTGCCCTGAATCATTGATCAGAAATTATGAACATGGTGGAGGGGAATAAACCATGTGACATTTTCCAACCATACAAACCTCAAAGTAGGTATTTACTGAATGTATGCTATTTTTTAAGTGCTCCACTATCTTCACTTCTGTCCATATAATTGCGTTTGAAGCTGAGACTGATACCAATGAAATGTTGGCTTGAACAAAAAGACCAATTTGTATGTCAAACAATTGTGTTTCACAAAGAACAAACAGTTAAACATACACTGCTATATCTTTTTATGCGGTTGTTAAACTCAACAACTGTGATATGAATAATTTAGGGACATTGACTTACCAAATTACTCCATTTGCTTAGCTGTGCAATCCACAACATAGTCTATTATGAACATCTGTGTTAATTTGTAAAACAATGACTTTCATTTATATAGCACCTTTTGTAATCACAGGACGCCCCAAAACTGTTCACAGCTAGTGAAATACTTTTGAAGTGTAGGCCCTTCTATAATGCAGGGAATAGATTGGCCAGTTTGCACACAGCAGCCCACAAATAACTATTTCATAATAAATCAGGTAATGCATTTATATGATGTTGACCAAGAGATAGCTATTGATCTGCACCTAAAGAAAGACTTCTCTGTCATTGTTGAGAGCTGTGCCATAGGATCTTTTGTGTCCACTGAGACAGAAGGAAGGGCCTCAGTTTAACATTTCACCTGAAAGTGCACATTATAGCACTCCCTCACTACCACTGGAGTGTAACCCTAAATCTTGTGCTCAAATCATGGAGTGGCACTTAATGACAAGCAATGCTGCCTTAACTTATGATCATTCAGCATCCCAACTTGGTCACAATATCCAATTTCTATATGAACAAGAGAAGGCGGTCCAGAAAAACTGCGAGAGTAACAGTAATTCTGAAGTGATCTTTCCTCTGTTTATTCCTGTTGGCAATATCAGTATTTTGTGAAGTGTGTATCCAATTTCTGGTGGAATAGTACAGTTTTTCTTGGCATTTTTGCCAAGGATAATCCAAAGCTAGCTCTACTAGTTGATCTGTTGATGAAGAATCTGATCTAAACCGAACACCAACAATATTAAAAAAAATCCTTGATCTTTTATCCTCATTAAGATGATAACGAGGATAGTAACAGTTAAATTGCCTGTGCTTAGGTAAAATCTCGAGCTTCAATACCAGAGACAAAGGCTGTTGCACAGCTGAAGTTCGATGGTAGTACAAGAATGCTTATGGGTCAGCCAAAGCTCAGTAGTAACATTCCTGTCTCAGTCTCAGAGGTCATAGATTTAAGACTCACTCTAGAGAGTCCTAGGCTGTTGTTCCAATGCAGCAGGAAGAAATTATTGCACAGTTAGAAATGACATTTTTCAGATCCCAGCTGCCCTTTCAGGCAGAAGAAAAAGATGCCATGATGCAACTTGTAGAGGAGTTGATCTTTGGATTGGCTCCTAACTATATCTTTGGTACCTTGTAAGAGGCTGGAAATCTACAGTTTGTCAACTGATCATCAATTTAAAGTGTGATGCATATGGTCCCCATATTATTTTGATTGTAGCATGGTGACAAGCTAGTTATGGATCGAAGAGTTGAGCCCTACATTTTAAATGGAAAAACATCGAGGCATTAGTCACTGCTGTGTTTTGACTGACTCTGGGGGATGTTGGTAACTGAAAAAGGGCTAAGTTGCAAAGGTAAATGCAGCTTTCACAGCCCTGGTTGTAATTTGGCCAGAGATCAAGTAGATCAGGGCTGAAGCAGGCGATAGTCAAGATTAGAGTGGTGCTGGAAAAGAACAGCAGGTCAGGCAGAATCCGAAGAACAGGAAAATAGACGTTTCAGGCAACCAGGCATTTGTCTGAAACATTGATTTTCCTGCTCCTCAGATGCTGCCTGACCTACTGTGCTTTTACAGCACCACTCTAATCTTGACTCTAATCTCCAGCATCTGCAGCACCATTTATGCTTTGAAGCAGGCAATAAACCATCCTCACCCCAGCAACCTGGGACAAAGCCAGTTTTAAATTCTGGTGTCTCATCTGCACAATGCAAGGCAGATGTCTAATTTGGAGACAAGTGGTAACAGGCCAGTGCCAGTGGGAGCGGCACTAAAGTAAGAAGAGGAAGTAGGAGGTGTCAAATGATCTTGGGAAACAAAAGAAAAGGAAAAAGTAATAAACAAATTTACTTTACAATGTAAGAGGATCAACAGAACTTCCCAGGACAAAATGTGGGCAAGCTTTGAGAGGCATTTTAAGGTATGTGAAAATACTGAAGCTGCTCTTCTTGGAGAGACGAAGATTAGGAGGAGACTTGAAGGAGATTTACATAATAATGAGAGGCCTGGACTATATATGGAGAAATTGTTCCCATTGGTAAAATTGTTGAGAATCAGATAAGGTGGTCACCATAGGCTAAAGAAGGAATGGTGAGGATAAGGAAAACCTTTATGTAACGTGTGGGTCTGGACTGCCCCGCTTGAGATTGTGATGAACACAAGTTCAACTGAGACTTTCAAAAAAAATTGGACAGTTCTCGGAGGTGAAAAGATTTGCAGGTTTACAGGAAAAAGATGGGGGGTGGGAAGAGATGAATTGTTTTTGCAAAATGTCTGAAAGGCTTCCTTCTGCTCCATAGCCATTCTATAATCCAACCTATTTGTTTTGGAACTTTGCAGAAAAGAATTCAAAACAATGGCATTTTTAAAGGGAGAAGGACAGATAATAGGCAGCAAAAGGTCAGTGCAGGAGAGAGAGAGAGAGAGCAAGAAACCCACACTGTTAACTGACACAGTAGTGAACCTGTGCAGTTACTGCATTTGCTGTTTGAATTCATGTATCGCTGGACATCGGAGTGTGTCTAAGAAAACCTAACAAACAGTGAAATTCATAACTGATCTTGGAGGAACCAGTTTGGGAGAGGTCACAGCATAGAAACAGATAAGTGAATAGTTTTAAGTATAGTCTTGCTGTAAATTGACAAAAGTGAGTAGAGTGGGTTCTTTCTTGATTGCATGTTTTATGGAGATATGTCTCTTAAGTCATAAGTATTAAGTTAGCTTGGAGCAGTGTTTTGTAGAGGTAAAGATGGTGCTATTTTCTGAGTCTATAGATTGGAAGAAGCAAAAATGGCCTTTAGTAGAGTGATATGCTTCTCTTGTTGGATGTGGGGGTTTAGGGAGGGTTTATGTATTACTGAGGATTACATCTGCAATAAATGCCGTTGGTTGCGAATCCTATCAGATTGAATGGATCGGTTGGAGCGACAGAGGCAATGAGGAATTTACAAGAGCAAGGGGGTGTGATGGATGATAGTTATAGGAAGGGAGAAAAGCCACAGATACAGTCATAAAAATGGGTTAACCTCAGGAAAGGTAGGAGAGGTAGGCAGGTAGTGCAGGAATCATCTGTGGCTATCCGCATTTAAAACAAGTATGCTCTTTTGGAAATATGTAAGGGGGTGATGGATTCTCAGGTGAATACAGCATGAACAGCCAAGTTTCTGGTATCGAGACTGGCTCTAATGCAATGAGAGGTACATTTGGTTCCAAGAGATTGATTGTGATAGAGAACTCTCCAGTCAGAGGCACAGATAGACGTTTCTGTGGCCACCAACAAAAAAATCAGAATGGTGTGTTGCCTCCCTGGTGCCAAGATCAAAGATGTCTCAGAGAGGGTGCAGAATGTTCTCAAGGGTAGATGGTCCAGCAGGAGGCCATTGTACGACATAGGAAGGGGAATGGATGAGATTCTGAAGGGAGAATATCGAAAATTAGCAGGAATTTACAATGGAAGTTCTTGAGGGTAGTAATATCTGGATTACTCCCAGTGCTATGAGCTAGTGAGGATAGGAATAGGAGGGTAGATCAGATGAATTCATGGCTGAGGAGCTGATGTATGGGAGAAGGATTCACATTTTTGGATCATTAGAAACTCTTCTGGGGTAGAAGTGACCCAAACATGAAGGACAGATCACACCTGAATTGGAAGGGGACTAATATACTATCAGGGAGATTTGTTAGAGCTGCTTGGGAGGATTTAAACTAGTAAGGTGGGTTGGGTGGGGTGGGACCCAGGGAGATAGTGAGAAAAGAGATTAATCTGAGACTGGTAGAGTTGAGAAAAGAAGTGAGTCAAACAGCCAGGCCAGGCAAAGGTAAAGCAGAGAATAAGGTAGGACTGATAAATTAAACTGCATTTATTTCAATGCAAGAGGCCTAACAGGGAAGGCAGATGAACTCAGGGCATGGTTAAGAACATGGGACTGGGATATCATAGCAATTACAGAAATGTGTCTCAGGGATGGACAGGAATGGCAGCTTAATGTTCCAGGATACAAATGCTACAGGAAGGACAGAAAGGGAGGCAAGAGAGGAGGGGGAGTGGTGTTTTTGATAAGGGATAGCATTACATCTGTATTCAGGGAGGATATTCCCGGAATTACATCCAAGGAAGTTATTTGGTTGGAACTGAGAAATAAGAAAGGGATGATCACCTTATTGGAATTGTATTATAGACCCCTAATAGTCAGAGGGAAATTGAGAAACAAATTTATAAGGAGATTTCAGTTATCTGTAAGAATAATAGGGTGGTTATGGTAGGGGATTTTAACTTTCCAAACATAGACTGTGACTGCCATAGTGTTAAGGGTTTAGATGGAGATGAATTTGTTAAGTGTGTACAAGGAAAGTTTCTGATTCAGTATGTGGATGTACCTATTAGGGAAGGCACAAAACATAAGCTACTCTTGGGAAATAAGGCAGGGCAGGTGACTGAAGTGTCAGTGGGGGAGCACTTTGGGGTCAGCGACCATAATTCTATTAGTTTTAAAATAGTGATGGAGAAAGATAGACCAAATCTAAAAATTTAAGTTTTAGTTTAGAGGAAGGCTAATTTTGATGGTATTAGGCAAGATTAGGGTGGAAGGTATAGGGGAGATGTCAGGGGTGGGTTCTTTACCCAGAGAGTGGTGGGGGCATGGAATGCGCTGCCCGTGGGAGTGGTGGAGTCGGAATCATTGGCGACCTTTAAGCGGCATTTGGATAGGTACATGGATGGGTACTTAATCTAGGTTAGAAGTTCGGCACAACATCGTGGGCCGAAGGGCCTGTTCTGTGCTGTATTGTTCTATGTTCTATGTTCTATCTTTCAAAAACTGTCTTGCTGGTTGCAAGTAAAGGGACGGCTGGAAAATGGGAAGCATTCAGAAATGAGATAATGAGAGTCCAAAGAAAGTATATTCCTGCTAGGGTGAAAGGAAAGGCTGGTAGGTATAGGGAATGCTGGATGACTAAAGAAATTGAGGGTTTGGTTAAGAAAAAGAAAGAAGCACATGTCAGGTGTAGACAGGATAGATCGAGTGAACCCTTAGAAAAGTATAAAGGCAGTAGGAGTATATTTAAGAGGAAAATCAGGAGGGCAAGAAGGGGACATGAGATACCTTTGGCAAATAGAATTAAGGATAATCCAAAGAGTCTTTACAAATATCTTACAGATTAAAGGGTAACTAGGGAGAGAATAGGGCCCCTCAAAGATCAGCAAGGCAGCCTTTGTGTGGAGCCGCAGGAGTTGGGGAGATACTAAGGGAGTATTTTGCATTAGTGTTTACAGTGGAGAAGGACAGGGAAGATATAGAATGTAGGGGAATAGATGGTGACATCTTGCAAAATGTCCATATTACAGAGGAGGAAGTGCTGGATGTCTTGAAATGCATAAAGGTGGATAAGTCCTCAGAACCTGATCAGGTGTACCCTAGAACTCTGTGGGAAGCTAGGGAAGTGATCGCTGGGCCACTTGCTGAAATATTGTGTCATCGATACTCTCACATGAGGTGCCAGAAGACTGGAGGTTGGCTAACATGGTGCCACTATTTAAGAAAGGTGGTAAGGACAAGCCAGGGAACTATAGACCAGTAAGCCTGACATCAGTGATGGTCACGCTGTTGGAAGGAATCCTGAGGGATAAGATTTACATGTATTTGGAAAGGCAAGGACTGATAAGAAATAGTCAACATGGCTTTGTGCATGGGAAATCATGTGTCCTGAACTTGACTGAGTTTTTTGAAGAAATAACAAAGAGGATTGGTGAGGGAACAGTGGTGGACATGTTCTATATGGAATTAAGTAAGGCGTTCGACAAGGTTCCCCCTAGGAGACTGGTTAGCAAGGTTAGATCTCATGGAATACAGGGAGAACAAGCCATTTGGATACAGAACTGGTTAGGTAAAAGTCAGAGGATGGTGGTGGAGGGTTGTTTTTCAGACGAGAGGCCTGTGACCAATGCAACGCCGCAAGGATTGGTGCTAGGTCCACTACATTTGTCATTTTTAGATGTGAAATGTTTTAGATGTGAACATAGGAGGTTTAGTAAAATTGCAGGTGACACCAAAAATTGGAGATGTAGGGTGTAGGTTTGCTCGCTGAGCTGTAGGTTTGATATCCAGACGTTTCATTACCTAGCTAGGTAACATCATC
Source organism: Chiloscyllium plagiosum (assembly GCF_004010195.1). Taxonomy (NCBI): domain Eukaryota; kingdom Metazoa; phylum Chordata; class Chondrichthyes; order Orectolobiformes; family Hemiscylliidae; genus Chiloscyllium; species Chiloscyllium plagiosum. The sequence goes on along the minus strand of NC_057733.1, from coordinate 35,189,605 downwards.
AGTGGCGACCTCCAAGTGAAGCGAAGCTGTTGTCTCCTGCTTTCTATTTATGTGTTGTCCTGGATGGGGTTCCTGGGGTTTGTGGTGATGTCATTTCCTGTTCATTTTCTGAGGTGTTGATAGATGGCATCTAGATCTATGCGTTTGTTTATGGTGTTGTGGTTGGAGTGCCAGGCCTCTAGAATTCTCTGGCATGTCTTTGCTTAGCATATCCCAGGATAGATGTGTTGTCCCAGTCGAAATGGTGTTTTTTTTTTCATCCGTGTGTAGGGCTACCAGAGAGAGAGGGTCGTGCCTTTTGTGGCTAGCTGGTGTTCGTGTATCCTGGTGGCTAACTTTCTTCCTGTTTGTCCTACGTAGTGTTTGTGGCAGTCCTTGCATGGAATTTTTTAGACGACGTTGGTTTTGTCCATGGGTTGTACTGGGTCTTTTAAGTTTGTTAGTTTTTTGGAATAGTGTTCTGATACAGCTTTGTTTGTGTGTGTTGGGATGGTTGCTGGTGTAGTTTAGTATTTGGTCAGTGTTTGTCGGTTTTCTGTATACGCAGGTTTGTAATTCTCCCTTGTCCTTTCTTTCGACTGTGACATCCAGGAATGGGAGTTTGTTGTTGGTTTCTTCCTCCTTGGTGAACTTTATGCCTGTGAGGGTGTTGTTGATGATGTTAAATGTCTCTTCTATCTTGTTTCATTTTGTGATAGCAAAGTGTCATCTACGTAGTGGACCCAGACTTCTGGAGGTGTAGAGGACAGCGAAGAAGGTTACCTCAGATTACAATGGGAACTTGATCTGATGGGCCAATGGGCTGAGGAGTGGCAGATGGGGTTTAATTTAGAACAATGCGAGGTGCTGCATTTTGGGAAAGCAAATCATAGCAGGACTTATATACCCAATGATAAGGTCCTAGGGAGTGTTGCTGAATAAAGAGACCTTGGAGTGCAGGTCATAGCTTCTTGAAAGTAGAGTTGCAGGTAGATAGTATAGTGAAGAGGACGTTTGGTATGCTTTCCTTTATTGGTCAGAGCATTGAGTACAGGAGTTGGGAGGTCATGTTACGGCTGTACAGGATGTTGGTTAGGCCACTTTTTGAATATTGCATGCAATTCTGGTCTCCTTCCTATTGGAAGGATGTTGTGAAACTTGAAAGGGTTCGGAAAAGATTTACAAGCATGTTGCCAGGGTTGGAGGATTTGAGCTACAGGGACAGGCTAAATAGGCTTGGACTGTTTTCCTTCGAGCATCGGAGACTGAGGGGCAACCTTATAGAGGTTTATAAAATCATGAAGGACATGGATAGGACAAAAGGACAAAGTCTTTTCCCTGGGGTGGGGGAGTCCAAAACTAGAGGACATAGGTTTAGAGTGATAGGGGAAAGATATAAAAGATACCTAAGGAGCAATGTTTTCATGCAGAGGGTGGTGCATGTATGGAATGAGCTGCCAGAGGAAGTTGGGGAGGCTGGTACAATTGCAACATTTAAAAGGCATCTGAATGGGTATATGAATAGAAAGGGTTTGGAGGGATATGGGCCGGGTGTTGGCATGTGGTACTAGGTTAGGTTGGGATATCTGTTCGGCATATCTGTCCTTCCTGAAGTAAGGCTTATGCCCGAAACGTCGATTCTCCTGTTCCTTGGATGCTGCCTGACCTGCTGCGCTTTTCCAGCAACACATTTTCATATCTGTTCGGCATGGACGGGTTGGACCAAAGAACCTGTTTCCGTGTTGTACATCTCTATGACTCTATTACTGTATGATTGTATGAATCACTCTGATCAGGATGTTGCTGAAGTAAAGACAATGAGCATTGCCATCATTAGCAAGAAAATCAGGAAGCAACTTCCAACTTCTTACTGCAGGCAGAATAACATGGAGCAAGCAGGAGGTTTCTGATTGAATTGTTCCATCCCTTCACCAGCTTTGCTGTATGGGTATGTCACTGAGAGACCCCAGACTCAGACACATGGAGGGTGTGAGGTTATTGTAGTAATCCATTAATTGCCCATAATATGCTAGAAAATGTTAAGGTTTGTCAAATCTAGAGTAAGCAAACTTTTAACTGCAGAAGTAAGTCTTAAATACTACTGAATAAAAATCTGAAAGAACTGCGGATGCTTGAAATCATAAACAAAAACAGAAAATGCTGGAAAAACTCATCAGGTCTGGCAGCATCTGTGCAGTGAAATCAGAGTTAACGTTTTGGGTCCAGTGACACTTCTTCAGCACACAGTAAATAACCTCTGTGACAATGGCAATTTATTTTCACAAGTATGGAGTTTCATTCCTTTGGATTTTGAGTTTTTAAAAATAATTTTACTTTTTTGATATTTTGTCTCTCATCCTCTTCATCCATCCTTCTATTTCTCTCTTTGTATTGCTTTCTGTTCATGATTTGACATTGAGATCAATAATCTAATTTACACTTCCTAGTTTAAACATGATGCTCCTTTGTAAGGATTCTTCAATTTGATTGGTTGAGGAGACATGTTGTTGTTTATCTTGTTCATTCCTGCAGAGGGCACCATATGTTTGGGGCTCCCAGTGACTGGAAAATGCCCCTCAAAATGCTTTTGGGTAGCTACAAGCCTAGTGAACACCAAGTGCTGCTTGTTCATCACTTCCTGCAAAGTCTAGATCTCATTTTTATTTGTTATTGAGATATTTGAAAGTACTTGCAGAACATTCTGAACTCTTTCGGGGTTCTGGCAATACACTTTGTTCTTCATGGAGGCCTTTCTGGCAATTCTACTCCCACCGAAGGAAAAGGAGGAGGAAGGAGCCAAAGAACAGCAACTGGAGGGAAAGCAATTTGGAGGAGCTGTTGTGTAGGAATTCTACCCTTCCCTATGACATTTATAAGATTCTAACAACATTCCTGTAGTTCTCAGATGAGAGGCACACAGACATGTCATAGTTCACAGTCCCAAACTGCAACAGTAATCACACTTCAAAAAATGCTTCATGGTTTGTAAAGTGCCTTAGGACATTGAGTTATAAAAGGCGCTATATCGATGCTTTTTTTAATTCTTTAATTGTTTGGTTGAGTGGAGGGTACTGGAACTCTGATCATCTTTGAGTCGGTTTACTCCTGACGCAGTGATACCAGGAACACCAGCCTCATTACTCCCCCACGTTAAACAGGTAACTGATGCCACGCATGCTGGTGACACATGCCTCTGCTAGTAAACACTATAGCATCCATTGAGGTGGAAACTGGCACATTCACAGAGTTCCAATTTCATGCAACAATACCCATATCTATTGATAGTGCAGTCCTTCAGATGTTTTGATTATCACAGGAGATCTCTGGTGGGCATCGAATACATTTAGAAATTTCAGATGCCCAGCAAGCATCTTTCTTTTAAAGCTTGGGAATAAGTATAGCTTGCACCCCTACTCACTTCAGCAGAGCTGTGTTGTGAGAGTAATCTCTGCTACTTTGTGCTTTCCACTGACACTTGTTCTTATCGTGTCTCTCACTGCACACCTCTTTAACTATGTATCCCACAGCAAGTACCAGGCTCATGCCCTAGTACTTGGAAGTGGCACCGAATGTGGATGGTGCAGCTTCTGGGGCAATACTGGCAAATGTTTGACCCTCTGCTAATGCTACAGTCACGTGAAAGCTCCACAAAGAGGAAAGGAACAATGGTTTTCATGTACAGTGGCAAGTGCAAATGGTAGCGATCAAAGAACAACTCAGTACAGCACCAGGTTGTTGTACTGAGCATATGTCACTAGGAAGGGAGTATCATGGTCATTTAGGGTGATGCAGTGCTGTACAGAGTGTGAGAGATATGGGGGCAGCAGTTATCTTTGCAGTTCTAGTGAGGTCATTACGTTTCTCCTGCACTGCTGCTAGTTCCTGGCCCCAGGGCTTGCAGTATCTGTGTATTCCTCCATCTTTCCAAGAGCCTTTTCCATGGCTGCTGTTAAATCTGGGGGCCCAGTGATGCCCAGAGGGAAAGAGGGCCTCCCATTTGCTGCAGCCTTGCTATGTAAACATGTCCAGCGCAGCATGAGAGACTGAGAGGGCTCTGGTTGAACCCTACTCCAGAGTATATTTGTTTGTTATCTATCATTGACAAGTGCGTCTTTAAGACACTGCCTTTAAATTGGAGGTTTAGTACTGGGAGAACATCGATCTCCCTTAAATTAGGCTTGATCATGAAAATGGCATGGGCACCATTGAACAGACAAAGTGAAGGCCATGCCCATTATTCACCTAAGTTCCATCAAGTACAAAAAACCTTTTCCCTGATTGCCAATATTATTCATTTTAATTGTTGGCCAGTTTTTGCAAAGCCTGTCCCCTAAGTATCATTGTTACAATGGCACAGTGATCAACAACGTCTCACAGATTTCATGTCTACAGTGTTACAATCACAGCAAAGGAGGCCATTCAGGCTGCTGTGGGTCTACTGGCTCTTTTAAAGAGCTCTCCTGTCAGTCCCGGTGCGTTCCCTTTTCATCATGGCTGGACAATTATTTCTTTTTTAACTATCCTGTATCCAATCCCTCTTGAAATTTATTATTGAATCTGCCTCGACCGACCTTTCAGAGAATGCATTCCAGATCATCGCAAGTCACTGTGCTGAAAAACTTCGGCTCATCTCCCCTCAGTGGTATATTTTATTGATTGGAGTGTAAGAATGTCAGAGTGACTCATTGATCAAATATCATCCTCGCCCCTTGTTTACTAGAACTTGCTCAGAAGTTGTGTAGAATTCCAGGGCCAGGCCTGCTCATGATTAATTGGCCTTTTGCAGGCAGAAGACAGGAGCACCTTGTAAATAATTGAAAGTTCAAAGCAAAGCCTGACACATTGAGTACTGCAGATGATGAATGAGTGAATGATCATGGCAGCATAGTAGCCACTTAACATCGGACATCGCCTGGAAAATTCTTGCACTACTTTCACTACAATTGCAAGCTGTTGGTTTGTGAAACGAAATGGCAATGCAGAGTGCTTCAATTTCTCTTGAAATAGTGCCTTTTTCCATTGGTACCATGCTTTTTATACAGATCTCTATCTGCCTGTGGTATTTACTGGGTGAAAGCTAAATGATGCATACCTCAGACTTAGTGGTGTTGTCAGGTTCAACTGGATATACTCTCAACTGGCCACGTTAGAGAACAAAGGATTGTGTAATATGTTTAGCACTGAAACGTGTACCATCTCCAGCAGAGCAGGGAAGTCAATCAATGGGTTCAACAAACTGTGTTGTATGTGGATTCTTTTTCCTGATCCCTCCCTATAAATATTGTAGTTGTGTAAGTCCTGTACACTTCATAAATAGTGCATGTCTACTGTATAAATAACAGACAGCTCCTATGTGGTATGTATGTTTTCGATTTGCTCGAGTAATGTTTATATGTATTAATACAGTGATTGAAACTCCTTCACTGCATTGGATATAAATTCACACTTATTGAAAATTTTCTGGTAGATTTTCCTTATGCAAATTATGTCAAACTTGTTTATTCTTTATGGTAACATTGTTGTAAAGTTTGCCACCTTCCCTTCCACACCAGCAGATTTGCTCTCGGCTGCTATAACCTCCAAATGCGAGGATGATGATAAAACATAGGAATAGAAGTAGGCCATTTAGCCCATCGAGTCTGCTATGCCCTTCAATGAGATCATGCCTGATCTAATAATCCTCAACTCTACTTTCCTACCTTTTACTGACTAAAACTCTCAGCTTGAATACACTTAATGACCCAACTTCCACAGTTCTCCACGGGAAAGAATTCCACAGATTCACAACCTCTCCTCTGATTATTTATGATATAGCAAAAAACAAAACTACAGATAAGTTAAACCTTGTCTCTTTGCATGAACACATTGTGTTCAGATTTTTAACATGATCTCACACATTAACTGCAGCTTCTGCTGAACCTTATCTCCAAATTGGGGAAGAGGTTTGGTGAGGGAGATGCTGAGGTTGAAGAGGAGAGCAGTGTGATACATGATATGTTGCTGGTATTACACTTGACCTGGCAGAGATGGGTATAATGCACACATCAACTTGTAATAGATACTGTCAGTGCTCAGATTTCAGAAGACACTGACCACCACTGAACTAGTGTTTGTCAAATCTCCTCCTAAAAAGAAAGGTTCGTTTCAGATTGCTCATAATCTCAGGACGTCACAACTTACTTTGTTGCCAAGTGTTTGTTGTAAGTGTTGTCACAGGGAACTTAAAATGGGCAACACATTAGCCAATTCACGCACAGAAAGCTCCTACAAACTGAAATGTGTCAATTACCAGGTCTTCTACTTTTACAAAGTTGAGTGAAGGATTAAGCTGAGGGCAACTTCCTCCACTCCTCTTTGAACTAAAACAGTGTTTTTTTTAAAAAAAAGGCACCTGAGGTGTCAGCTAAGAAGCATCTCACATGAACAGCAGGCCCTCTGACAGTGCAGACTACTCTTGTAGTGCACTGGAGTATCACCCTAGAATTTGTGCTGAAGTGTGTGAAATAAAGCTTTAACCTAAAACTCTGACTCGGAGACAGAGTACGAGCCATTGAATTATGGCTGAGTCTGGCTTTGATTGTCTGGTTTCTGAGCAGCTTATTGTGGAGGTGTTTATTTCCATGTCTGATCCAGGAGATGAAGAACGGTAAGCCTCACTCTAGGGGTAGGCATTCTGGCAATCCAGTGACAGCAAAGGGCCACTCTCTGTGGTGATTTAGAGATGTATTTATGTATGATCGCAGACATCTATTGGCAGTACTTTGATGGATGTCAAAACCTTGGCTGCATGCAAATGACCTTGACTTTAGACATAAATTTCCAAATTGCAGGCTTTGAAAGTCTTGTTAAACTTGAAGGTTGAGTATGTTTGAGAGCTTGTTCCTACTATCGTGCAGCAACGGCTGGGTGTTCAATTCAGGTACCGATCAGAATTGACCTCTTTTTACATTGTTATTTCACGGCAGCCTAGCTCTTATCAGTGGCAATGATCCAAGATGCTCACTTCCCACTGATCATCTAATTTTTAAATGTCAGCAGAGACAGTACCAACCAGAGCTTGGTCGGAATGTACAATTATTCCATACAAATGCAAAGTGCTATCGATTTTTTTGGGCTCCCTTGTTGCTGTTTTCTTCAGTCCATCAGTGCATCCAACTCTGGATAACATTGAGAGTATTTTTGGCACTGCAATTGTTGAACAAACTATTTAGGCATGAATAGAGTGTAGGACATGTTTGCAACAGTAATAATCTCCTGTTGCAAGTTTAAATTAAAGATGAAGATTTAAATATGTTGCAAAGTACACTATCCAGAATAGAAAATCCACATCATTGGGCAATTCACTGTTTCAAAATATTGATGTTTATTTTTGATGATCCAATCTGAGGCTAGCCAATGTTTAGGCACTTTGTGGGAAGGTGGGGAGGGTAGGGTCTGAGGATGGCGGGTGGCCGCAAGAAATCATCACCATGACTGAATGGTGACACGCAAAATAAAGTGTAGATGTGACAGACCTCCCACCAGTGAAATGTGATTGACGCTTGGAGTTACTGTTGGCTGAGTGGACGTGCTGGGGCAATTTCATGGAGGGGTGGGGAAAGAGGCAAAAGTTGGCCAGGAGAGAAGAGGAATGTGGAATATGAGACAGTGTTCAGGGCGATGAGTAATTGGGTGTGGGGTGCTGACAAACAGAAGTGCGAGGCAGTAAGGATCAGAAGACACAGATGGGGATGGTAATCAGGATGCTTGGAGTAGAGTCATAGAGTCATAGAAATGTACAGAATGGAAACAAACCCTTCGGTCCAACCCGTCCATGCTGACCAGATATCCCAATCTAGTCCCACCTCCCAGCACCCGGCCCATATCCCTCCAAACCCTTCCTATTCATATACCCATCCAAATGCCTCTTAAATGTTGCAATTGTACCAGTCTTCACCACTTCCTCTGGCAGCTCATTCCATACCCGTACCACCCTCTGTGTGAAAAAGTTGCCCCGTAGGTCTCTTTTATATCTTTACCCTCTCACCCTAAACCTATGCTCTCTAGTCCTGGACTCCCCGACCCCAGGGAAAAGACTTTGCCTATTTATCCTATCCATGCCCCTCATAATTTTGTAAACCTCTATAAGGTCACCCCTCAGCCTCCAACGCTCCAGGGAAAACAGACCCAGCCTGTTCAGCCTCTCCCCGTAGCTCAAATCCTCCACTCTGGCAACATCCTTGTAAATCTTTTCTGAATCCTTTCAAGTTTCACAACATCTTTCCGATATGAAGGAGACCAGAATTGCACGCAACATTCCAACAGTGGCCTAACCAATGTCCTGTATAGCCGCAACATGCTCTCCCAACTCCTGTACTCAGTATTCTGCCCAATAAAAGAAAGCATACCAAATACCTTCTTCACTATCCTATCTACCTGCGAATACACTTTCAAGGAGCTATGAACCTGCACTCCAAATTCTCTTTGTTCAGCAACACTTCCTAGGACCTTACCATTTAGTGTAGAAGTCCTGCTAAGATTTGCTTTCCCAAAATGCAGCACCTCGCATTTATCTGAATTAAACTCCATCTGCCACTTCTCAGCCCATTGGCCCATCTGGTCAAGATCCTGTTGTAATCTGAGGTAACCCTTTTCGCTGTCCACTACACCTCCAATTTTGGTGTCATCATCAAACTTACTAACTGTATCTCTTATGCTTGCATCCGAATCATTTATGTAAATGACAAAAAGAAGAGGACCTTGCGGCACTCCACTGGTCACAGGCCTCCAGTCTGAAAAACAACTCTCCACCACCATCCTCTGTCTTCTACCTTTGAGCCAGTTCTTGTATCCAAATGGCTGGTTCTACCTGTATTCCATGAGATCTAACCTTGCAAATCAGTCTTGTTAAAAATGCTGGAAAAGCGCAGCAGGTCAGGCAGCATCCAAGGAGCAGGAGAATCGATGTTTCGGGCATGAGCCCTTCTTCAGGAATCTCCTAGAAGATTTTAACCTACTGCGAATCCTCTTGCAAGGATGCCTTCCTTGAAGAAGCTCTCTTCTCTCCTCGAAGATTTTAACCTACTGCGAATCCTCTTGCAAGGATGTCTTCCTTGAAGAAGCTCTCTTCATCTGCAGTCCTCACTTTCTCCTAATCAGTCTTGCTAATCAGGTAAGATTATTGAAATTTAGCTTGTTGTAAGTTTGATGTAAATAAACAATTTTAAGGTACATTTACTATTGCCCCACTCCCATAGGAACTCTAGAGAGTATAGCTTTACACTCACCACAAGGCAGACAGACACGAACCCTCTGTATATTGCTTTCCTTTCAGGACCCCTCTCACTTACTGCCTGGTATAACTGCAAGGAACACCGACATGCTTGCATGCACATTAATGAACTTTTTTTTCATACTCAGGTACATCTAAATTTGAAATGTCCAAAATAAATCAAATTCATATAATCTGAAAATTAACTATGACAAATTTAGGCCAGTTCAGGTTTGTAATTTGATTACACCTGGTGTGGATGACTAATGATGTAAAGGGTGGAAAAATATAAGCCAAATAAATCTGAGTATAAATAAAAAAAATGTTGCCTGCAGTCCAGAACATAATGAAAACTTTTATCAAATCAACATTAAAAAAGGAAGTCATCCTTTTGAATTTCTGAAATAGTGGTGTGAGGGCCTGTATAAATACTATAGTGTTGTGATCAGAAATTTCACTGTAATTTGTTCAGCCAGGCTAAATTCAAGCTCTTAGCTGCTGAACTGGAGACTCCAACTCCCAGCGGCTTGGCAATTTTAATTCAGTAAGTAACACATACAGAGTAAGAAGATCTCAAGGGAGATTGCTGGGCCTTGCAGATTTCACTGATCGCAGGACTCTGGCTAGAATAGCTACAATGGGTCTCAGGTCTCAGTGTATGAGTTATTGAGAGATAGGAATAATAGTCAGCCATGGTGAGATCTAACAGGGTTCTATCAAAGCTGCCTACTGCATATTGTGTAAAATAATGACTCTGAAAGGGTTAATGCTGAATTAATCCCCTGCACCCAATTTGATTATGTCATAAGGACTTGGTTGGTTATAGCTGAATATTTTAGGATGTTGAACAAGTCAGACCTGTTAGCCTATCTATAGTCTTTGAAACATTGTCTCATTTACTAATGAAGCTTGTACATGATTGCTGTCATGCAATAATGATGGGAGGCGATGGCTCAGTGGACTATTAATACAAAGACTGAAGTAATGTTTTGGGGACCCGGGTTAAAATCCCACAAGGGCAGATAGTGCCATTTGAATTCAATATATTAAAAAAATGAAATTAAGAATCTAGTAATGACCATGAATCCATTGTTGATTGTCAGGAAAAATCTATCAGGTTCACTAATGTCCTTTAGAGAGGGAAATATCCATCTTTACCTGGACTGCCCTACATGTGACTACAGATCCACAGCAATGTGGTTGTCTGTAAACTGCCCTCTGGATAATTAGGGATAGGCAATAAATACAGGCCAATCCAGTGATTCCCTTATCCCATATGTGTGTCCAGCCATCATGCCCTGCACCATGTCCAGCCGTGTTGTTAAAGACTGGGTTACACATTGATTTCATCACTGCCAAAAGAGACAAAGTGGTGTAATCTACAAATGACATCAGTAATAGCTCTGATACATTTGTGAGTAACAATTGAGAGATCCCAAACAGATTCCCAGTGGATCCTTGGAAGGAGCTAGTTACACTGAATTTCAACACTGCTGTCAGCTTAACGGCCACTAGGCTGGCAGGTCCTATTTCAGCAGGTGGTGTATTTCTGTAACAATGTCCCAGGACATCCTCAATCTGTGCTGGCACTGTTCCTCACTTAATCAACAGAAATGGCATCTAGAACGAAAATCTGTGGCCCTCTTGTACCTCCAATCCATAGTGATGGGACTTTCAGCTGTGACCTCTTCATGTGGAGGCTATTCATCATTGTCTGCAGGGTTCTGCTAGTCCTGGGCTTGCTGCCTCATCTGTTCCTTCCCCATTTCTCTGCACCTTCATTGCATCTTAGCGACAGAGACAATAACCCCTGCGGTGGTTGGATCCATCAGTCACACTTGCAATGAACCTGTGTGGGGGACATAAGAAGTCGACCAGGTCCTTAGTAACGTGAGCAATTAGCATTCAAATCACTCAAATGACAATACTCCTCCATACAGCACTCTGGTCTGCCTGTATTTATTGCCTATCCCGAATTATCCAGAGGGCAGTTTACAGACAACCACATTGCTGTGGGTCTGTAGTCACATGTAGGGCAGACCAGGTAAAGAAGGGCTGTAGAATATCTCCACATGGAACTTGAACCTCAGAATAGGGGTCATACTGCAGATGAATGTAGCACTGGTCATGTTGCAGAGAGATAGTGGGAGATTGTAAATGCTGTATGAGTGTGAGATCATGTGCTCCCAGCCTCACATCACCATGAAATGATGTGGAGGAGCCAGTGTTAGATTGGGGTGGATGAAGTTAAAAATCACACAACACCAGGTTATAGTCCAACAAATTTGTTTGGAAACACTAGCTTTCGGAGCACTGTTCCTTTGTCAGGTGGTTGTGGAGTATAAAGATCATAAGACACAGAATTTATAGCAAAAGATTACAGTGTCATACAGTGATATATTGAACAAACCTGGATTGTTTAGTCTTTCATCTTTTAGAATGCAGGTTTTCGTTCATTTTTATGTAAACCCAGAACTTCTTTTAAGTCACCTTCTCAAGATAACATAAGCTTTGATTAAAAAAAAGGTGACATCTCAACTCAGACAATGCATTAAAGGTATGTGGTCAGAGTCGTCTGTATCCCAATCTTGAGTCAGATTGATTCTATTTCCAAAATAGGAATTTACAAAATATTACATGGATTGACTGCATTGACTGCCTGCAGCTTGTGCATTTTTTTGAGCAAAATAGAATGTATCTGCACATGCAAATTCACCCCATGGACTTGTATGAGTGTGTGCGTGCATGAGACAGAGAGAGTGCGAGTGTCTGTCTGTGTGTGCACACGCACACATTAGAAAGCGTATTTGCATGTGTGTGAAAGCTTGGTAAAGTGTGTGTGTGAGTGTGATGGACTATAAACCTGTGAGAAGGTGGGTGTGGGGTGGCGAACGGGGGCGGTGTGTCTGTGTGTATGCACGTATGAGAGAGAGGTTTGTTCAATATATCACTGTATGACACTGTAATCTTTTGCTATAAATTCTGTGCCTTATGATCTTATACTCTACAACCACCTGATGAAGGAGCAGTGCTCTGAAAGCTAGTGCTTCCAAATAAGCCTGTTGGACTATAATTTGGTGTTATGTGATTTCTAACTTTGATCACCAAGAAAGGCACCATTGCATATAAAAGCATGTTGCCAAATACAAGGTGAGAAGAATCATCTGTGTGCCACCCTGTGGTCTGAGAGGTCTTGGAGAAGGCTAGACTACAAGAGGAGAGATACACTGCTGAGGTTGTAAAGGCCCTGGTCAGACTGCATTTGCAATATTGTAAACGGTTTTGGGTGCTGAATCTAAGGTAGAATGTGTTGGCGTTGGACAGCATTCAGAGGAAGTTTTCAAAGTTTGGGAGATTTGTAGCTCGGGTGCTCGTTGTGGTTCTGTTCGCCGAGCTGGGAATTTGTGTTGCAGACGTTTCATCCCCTGTCTAGGTGACATCCTCAGTGCTTGGGAGCCTCCTGTGAAGCGCTTCTGTGATGTTTCCTCCGGCATTTATAGTGATTTGTATCTGCCACTTCCGGTTGTCAGTTTCAGCTGTCCGCTGTAGTGGTTGGTACATTGGGTCCAGGTCGATGTGCTTGTTGATTGAATCAACAAAACACTACATAGGACAAACAGGAAGACAGCTATTATCAGACAATAGCCAATCAGCCAATGTCCATGGACGTGGGCTGCCTGTGATCCCTGCCCAAACTTTGTGACCTGAGATGTTGGCGCCAGTTGGTGTCCAAGATGGAAATCCAGAAGTCAAAGTGGTGAACTGGAGTTGGCAAGTGCTCACACAGATTTCCATCCAGCTGGGAATTCTTAATATCCAGTTTTGTTTTTGTTTTCCCTTTTTCAGCAGTAGTGTTTGTTTATTCCCCAGCACCCATCTCATGTGTGTGCAGATGTAGGACACAGTGAAGCACAATGAGTGCAGAGATCTTTATTCATATTCCACCACCAGGAAGAACAGAAACATCCAAGTGGCCAGTGACAAGCAGTGCCCTTCTCATCAAAGGGCAATGCCTGAGTGATCAAAAAAGTGAAGGGGAGGGCAGGGACTAAATCAAAATAGAATTGGAGGTGGAAATAAAACACTCCATACCCCACGTTGCCCACCTCTCCCTGAAAATATCAGGTTTCTATCCGGTGGCCAGGAGAATGATGAACTATATAGTACTGAGGCAGGGCTGAGTAATAATGAGGGTGATATTAATCCCTGTGAACAGGCATCTTACCACTTGCTGGCAAGTATCACATCCCGCCATCCAACACTTGGTTCCAAAATGGAACTTTTTGATTGTCTTGTGAAAAAGGCCCTTGTTGAAAGTCTCACCCAGTATTTCTGAATTTCTCTCCGTGGCTCACATCATTCCTGGATTAGGAAGACTCCATGCTAAATTGCCATTCCTTCCTGATTACTGGGTCAAAATCCTGGAAAAGCTTTCCTAACATGAGGTTCACCATAAGACTGTGCCAGGCATGGCGGTCATACCTATTGGTAATTATTGATTAGCAATAAATGCCCGGACTTCCAGGGATGCCAACATTCTATGAATAAAGGTAAAGTAATAACCTGACCCATCAGATAAATATTCTAGTCCTCACATAATACAGCATACTGGCAAAGATGAAACTTAATTATTAACTAAAATAAAGCTGCTAACTGAATTAAAAAAAAAACAGATGGGTGAGTGTGGTTATTTTAAAAAGTAGTTTTTTATCTTGAGATTCAGATGGCAATAAACAAGCTCAACTTTACTTTTGTAGCCTGCATCAATTTATGAACCTTACTCATACTCAAGGACAACGTGGTTCCCCTAACTTGTTATTTAGAAACTCATGTTCTTTTGCTGGCTGCTGCTCAACAGCACAGTGGCATGACTGTAACAGGAAGATGAGGCTGCCAACAGCATCTTTTCATTTATGGTCAATATGTCAAATTAGCTTTTATGCATTTTCCAATCATACCTCTCCAAAGGCCCTGCCTATGGCTGAATAATGAGGACCAAACACAGACAAATGACTGCACAATATGCATTTCACAGAGCAGAAACCTTCCAAGACATTTCGTGAACAGACAGAAGAAGACTCATCCAGAAAGGGAGAGAGTAGACACGTGGGTCTGCTCAAAGAGATGGGGGTGATAGAGGGTTCCTCCTTGGGATGCTGGAGAGCTCAAGTGGGACTGAGGCTCTGCCATTGAGGCTGTGGCAATAGGGATGGGCAATAACTGCTACCTAGCCGGAAATGCCTTCATCCCGGGAATGAATAAAGAAAAAAATCAAAGGCACAATCGGTTCAAGCAACTATATGTGATGCACATGGCCATTCTTCCCATAAGCCCAAACAATGAGCATTGACGGGCTATTTAACCATAGTGGCCACCACAGTTGCCACCAAGTATTCACACTTTTGAAAGTACTGCTCCTCTTCTCTATTTTAGCATTGAAGTTTACTGTTGCATTTAAACTTCTGCCTGAAAAGATTAGTTAGCTCAGCACCAATTGTGATTCATTTCTAAAACATTTACCTGTTTAGCACTACTTCCTGTCTGGCTTTAAGTCACAAGACCTTTAATAGGCTGAAGGTTTTCTTTGTAGCTATTAGCTGTTGATCTTACCGTCCAGGTTCTCTGCAGAAATGGGTGTGGGGGTGGGACAGAAAAGAGAGTCCTGGTTATCTCAAAGCCAGATACTTTTAATCAGCTTTATTCATCAACATCCAAAAGGATGTCAAACTTAACGTAATGACTATGTAAATCTACCATTCTTCACCAACAGTTCAGAACAGCAAAGCATAAAGAGCTAAATCTCATAAATCTGGGACAGCTGAAAGGTTGCTTATTATATGGCCAGCTGCGTAAATCCCCTTCTGTACCACAGCTGCAGATTTGTACTTGTGAATTCACAGCTGATTCACAGCAGATTATTAATACAAACCAGGTGCTCTTATTTGCTTCAATTTCAGATCCCAGTAAAAACTCCCAGTTCTGGAATGTCAGATGGAAGTCAGCAGTGGAGCAATGAGATTCACATCGGACTTTCTGGTAAATAGGCAAATGTGAATCTTTGAGCCTTTCTCAGATAACAGGGGAAATACCAGTGCTGAGGTTAGGCTGGAAACTGACACTTGCCCAGCAAGCAAAGTGAGCCAAGGCAACAGCTCAAAGAAAAAGCAAAGACTGCACACGGTTCAGATCGTTGTGAACTGATAGGGAAACACAGCATTGGCAAGTGCAGAACTTTTTCATCTTGGATAGTGGCAGAATGGGGAGCAGTGCGTCAAGTTCACAGTGAAGCACAGATCCCTTGATCTGTGAAGGGCTTATTGCTGATGAAGGGCTTATGTCCAAAACGTCGATTCTCCTACTCTTCGGATGCTGCTTGATCTGCTATGCTTTTCCAGCATCACACTCTCGACACAAATCCCTTGAGTCAAACATAGAAAGATAGATAATGTATTGTACAGAGAAGGTCATTAGTCCATTGTATCTGCACAGGCCAGAATTGGGCCATCCAGCCTGAACTTATTTTAACCTACTGCGAATCTTCTTACAAGGATGCCTTCCTTGAAGAAGCTCTCTTCCTCCCTCTACAAGGTATCTTAGCCTGCTTGGCACACTTTCCTCATTCCTGAAGAAGGGCTCATGCCCGAAATGTCGATTCTCCTGCTCCTTGGATGCTGCCTGACCTGCTGCGCTTTTCCAGCAACACATTTTCAGCTCTGATAGTGAGAACACTATGTACCAGGTTAATAGGCTTGAACAGACTGATATTACGAAAGTGGATGTGCTGGAAATTCCAGGAAGCATCAAGATAGATAAGTTCCCAAGGCCAGACAAGGTTACTACGGGAAGCGAGGAATGAGATTGCTGCACCTCTGGTGATGATCTTTGCACCCTCACTCTCAACAGAAGTAGTACTAGATGATTGGAGGGAGGCGAATGTTGTTCCTCTGTTCAAGAAAGGGAATGGGAAATCTCTGGGAACTACAGACCCGTCTTATGTATGTGATGAGCAAGGTACTGGAAAGGATTCTGAGACATAGGATTATGACTATTTGGAAAAACATAATTTGATTAAAGATAGTCGGCATGGTTTTGTGAGGGGCAAGTCATGCCTCACAGGCCTAATTGAGTTCTTTGAGTATGTGACGAGACAAGTTGATGAAGGTCGAGCAGTAGATGTGGTGCATATGGATTTCAATAAGGCATTTGATAAGGTTCCCCAAGGTAGGCTCATTCAGAAAATTAAGAGGTATGGGATACAGGGAAATTTGACTGTCTGGATACAGAACTGGCCACCCAAAAGAAGACAGCGAATGGTAGTGGATGGAAAGTATTCAGCCTGGAGGTTGGTGAGCAGTGGTGTCCCATAGGGTTCTGTTCTTGGGCTCTGCTCTTTATAGCTTTCACAAATGACATGGATGAAGAAGTGGAAGGGTGGGTTAGTAAGTTTGCCGATGACACAAAGGTCAGAGGTGATGTAGATAGTGTTGAGGGCTGTTGCAGGATACAAGACATTGACAGGATGCAGAGCTGGGCTGAGAAGTGGCAGATGGAGTTCAACCTGGATAAATGCAAAGTGATTCATTTTGGAAGATCAAATTTGGATGCTGAAAACAGGGTTAAAGACAGGATTCTTGGCAATGTGGAGGAACAGCAGAATCTTGTGGTCCATATACATAGATCCGGCAAAGTTGTCACCTGAGTTGACAGGGTTGTTAAGAAGGTGCATGGTGTTTTGGCTTTCATTAACAGGGGGATTGAATTTAAGAGCTGCAAGGTTTTGCTGCAGCTCTATAAAACCCTGGTTCGACCACACTTGGAATATTGTGTCCAGTTTTGGTTGCCTCAATATAGGAAGGATGTCCATGCTTTAGAGAGGGTGCAGAGGAGATTTACCAGGATGCTGCCTGGATTGGAGGCCATTTCTTACGAAGAGAGGTTGAGAAAGTTAGGGCTTTTCACACTGGAGAGAAGAAGGAAGAAAGGTGACTTGACAGAACTGTTCAAGGTAATGAGAGGCATAGACAGAGACTTTTCCCCAGGGCAGAAATGGCTGTCATGAGGAGTCATAATTTTAAAGTGATTGGAGGAAGGTATAGGGAAGATGTTAGAGGTAGGCTGTTTACGCAGAGAGTGGTGGGTGTGTGGAATGCACTGTCAGTGGTGGTAGCAGAGTCAGATGTTATGGACATTTAAGCTACTGCTGGACAAGCACATAGACGGCAGTAAATTGAGGAGTGTATAGATTGGGTTGATCTTAGATTAAGAGAAATGCTCGGCACAACATCGTGGGCCAAAGGGCCTGTACAGTGCTAGAACTTGTAACTACCTAGTGACATAGATAGAGCAAAATTAAATAAAAAATATTGACATAAATTATCACTAACTTGTGTCCACGGGTAACAGGAAGCCAACTGCAGTGAACGTGATGTTTAAGTGATATTCAGACTAAATATTCATATCCAGATATTCAGATAGATGCTCAGGGTGGCTCAGTGGTTAGCACTGCTGACTCTCAGCACTCGGGACCGGTTCAATTCCAGTCTCTGACAACTGTCTGTGTGGAGTCTGCACATTCTCACAGTGTCTGCGTGGGTTTCCTCTGGATGCTCTAGTTTCCTCCCACAGTCAAAGATGCTCAGGGTCAGTGGATATTCCATACTAAGTTGTCCGTTGTGTCCATGGATGTGCAGGCTAGGTGGATTAGCCATGGGAAATGTGAGATTATGGGGATAGCATTTGGAGTGGGATTCTCTTCTGAGTGTCAGTGCAGACGTAATGGGCTGAATAACCTCTTTCAGCACTGTAGGGATTCTATGAAAGCAAGTGTGAAATGCAACTTCCAGCAGAGTCTGTGCCTAGTACTCAACTTGCCACGTAATTGTAACACAAGGGGTTGATTTGAACCCCCAGCAGATGGACAGGGCAAGTGCACAGCGCTGTTGCAAGGTTGAGTCATGGAGTATTTTCACTTCTGGACCCTGTCAGTTATCTGACTAAAGTGGTCTGAAAGTGTAGATCTCAAGAGTGAGCTGCTCAGTCACAAAGAGGAACTTTCAGCAAGGACTTAGTGGAACTCTGTGGGGTTGCATCATTGTAATGTTAGCTTTCTCAGCCATTGATGCAGTGAGCAATTAAAAATTAAAAACTGAGGCCAGCAAGATTCCAGAGAATTCCAGTGAGAATGAAAATGATGTTTTAGAGTTTCGTTCTGAAAATTTCCCTAAATTGGCAATAAATATTATGCTAATACCATTTAGGTCAGGCCTTTACTGATTCAATTCATATTGTCTAAACAAACAAATTTTGATCAAACACCTCCCTAACGGCCAATTTGGGCTGCATTTCTTGGGCCCACTTCCAATATAATGCTAATTTTTATGTGTATTTACTGTCAAGTGTGAAATGGCAGAATTACCTTGACACCATCTGCATTTCTGTTAGGAGTTTAATATTGCAAGTAAACACAAACTGCTAACGGGTAGAAACACATAAATTGAACAAATGATAAGAAATGGATTGCATTCAATTAAATTACTGTTCTGAAATCACTGAACCTTAAACTAACTGTGTGTTACAAGTCCCAGTTTGATCAGGCTTTAAATCTGACTAATTGTTGGGGGCTTTAATTTATTACTAACACAACGTTTAAAAACAGCATGTTTTGGTTTCAGTGGCTAAAATTGGTGACTGTAACACGGTTGAGAATTCCCCATCGACCTTAAAATGTTTAGAAATTACCGGAACATCTCATGTGGAACAGGAGGTTGGTGCATGTGTTGGTTGCAAACGAAGGAAGCGGTGCAGCAATTTCCTTAAAGAAGCAGATTTACAACCTGAAATCCAAAGGTGACAGGCATTCACAAGGGGATCTAACTTTCCCTAATTCGTCACCAGATTTCCGTACCTGTTTGTTTAGTTACCAACATTTCTGTCGCTGTTGAGAAATAGTTATTTTTGATATTATCAACATTTCTGTTACTGGTAAGGGAGGACATCTAAAAATATCTTTTGAAATTTACAAAAGGAATCACCTGGAGGTTATCAATATTTCAGGATATTCCCTGAGAAAATTTAAAGACTCTTTTTGTGGAGTCCACTATGTCTAATTGCAATGCGCATTCTGAAGTCCAGGAGCAGAAACGGGTTCCCCATTTACCAATAAACACCTGTAAATCCAGGACACAAGATGAAAAAGAAATGAGTGGAAAAATGAGGGTATTTTCCCTCACTTTCTTTTTGTTATGGTTTCCAGTGTGACAAATTAGCACTTCATAATGCCTCATTCCTGATGAAGGGCTTATGCTCGAAGCATCGATTCTCCTGCTCCTCGGATGTTGCCTGACCTGCTGTGCTTTGCCAGCACCATACTCTCGACTTTGATCGCCAGCATCTCCTACTTCATAATGCCTGAGGAGTACTGAATGCACCTTCAAATTTACATGTACAAGCTATATGTAATCATGCAAAATGCAAGAAAAATCCCACAGCATAATGCTCTGAATAGGAACAGCACAGCAAGGAGGACAATATAATTCAGCTAACACCTCTCTGCCTGTGGGCAGTTGCTGAAAAATATGTCCTACCCTCAGATTTTCTATTTTTTGACACGCCCTTTCTGAAACAGCGCACATAGGTGTCAGGACCATTGCTCATTTATTCTGCGGCACAGAGCACTTGTCCCACAGTGGCCTGGTTCTTGATTCAAAGTCAAAAAACAAAAATTAGTCCTACGTTTTCCTCTTCTCTTTTTCTCATGCAGTTTTAACTAAAGCCTCACCGGGAACAGCTATTGTCAGAATGCGGAATGGCATGATGCAATCATTGTGTTGCACTAATATCTGGTGACAAAGCAAAATGTTGCTCACAAATATATGAATTAGGGAGCAGGAGTAGGCAACTAGGGCCCTTGAGTCAGCTCCATCATTCATTAAGGTAAAGCAAAGTTGGTCTGGTTACTTCCTATTCCCATCCTCACCCAATAACCATTTAACACCTATATCAAGAAACTATTGAAAACAGCCTTACAAATATTTAAATGTTTTGCTTCCACCACCACTCCAGATCCTCTGGGAGAAAAAAAATCCTTTCATCTTTGCTTTAAATGGGCAACCCTTTTTGGAAATAATTATCCCTTGTTTCCCACACAAGAGAACATCCTTTCCACATCCACCCTGTCAAGACCCCTTAGGATCTCTATGTTTCAACCAAATCACACTTACTCTCCTAAATGCCAGTGGATACAAGCATAGCTTGCCGAACTTTTTCTCCATCAGACAACCTTCCCCATTCTAGATGTTAGTCTAGTAACCTTCTCTGAACTGGTTCCAATGCATTTACACCTTCTTTAAATAAGGAAATGAAAGACGGAGAGCAAAACTCTACAAAGAGGTGGTGTAATCAATACCCAGTAAAACTGAAGCATGGCCTCCCTATTTTTGTACTAAATTCCTTTCACAATTCTATTAGCCTTCCTAATTACTTGCCGTATCTGCAAGCAAATATTTTGCAATTCATACACTACAACATCCAGATTCTCTATAGATGAGGTCTTCAATCTCTCATCATTTGGAGAATGTATATTTTTAAAGTTCTTCCTGCCAAAATGGACAATTTCCCAGGTTCCAAGTTGTGCTCCACGTGCCAGAATGTTACCCACTCAATTATTCTTATCTACATCCTTTTGTAGCCCTCTTATATCCTCTTCACTGCTTACTTTCCCACTTATCTCTGTTTCATCAGCAAAATCAGCAACTGTACCTTCAGTCCCTTCATCTGATTCATTCACATAAATTGTATAATATTGAGATCCCCAGTAACAATCCTTGTGGCACACCAATCATTAGATTTTGCAAACCAAAAATGAGCCATGTATACCTACTCTGCTCGCTGTAAGACAGCCAATCATCTATCAATGACAATATGTTACCCTCTACATTATGAACTTTTACTTTCTGCAACAATCTTTGACGTGGCATTTTATCAAATGCTTTTTGGAAATCTAAATTTACTGGTTCCACTTTATCCCCTTTATCCACAGAACATGTTACTTCTTCAAAAACTCAGATAAAATGGTTATACTTTGCCTTTCACAAAAACATGCTGCCAGATTATCTTAATTTATTCGAAGTGCCCTGCTATAACATCTTTAATAATAGTTTCTAACATCTTCCCTATGACAGGTATCAAGCTAACAGGCCTATAGTTTCCCTCTTTCTGTCTCTCTTTTCCAATTAAAAACATTACATTCACTATTTTCCAATCTCATGGAGTCTTCCCAAAATAAGGAACTTCGGAAAACTCTCCTCCATCTCAGACAATCCCTTGTGGTTGAGAGTGACTTGTTTCCACATTAGGTGACTGCAGAATCCAATATATAACATACAGCTTTTGTTGTAGAGTGGCAGGTGGTAGTTGGGGCAATGGGAGGGGGCAATTCTTCGGTTGCCCTGTGCTCCTTTCTCTGTTGACCCTTGACTTCAATTTGTCATTGGTGATGAGATTTGGTGTACAGATCCTTCCCAGATGCTTTCCCTCCACTTTGGGCAGCCTTAGGTCACTGTCTCCCATGTGGCAATAAGGATATTGCACTTTTATCAAAGAATCTTCGATGGTACATTTGAAGTGTTTCCTCTACCTTCTGGGGTCAACTACCCGTGGCAAAGCTCTACATTGAGCACTTATTTTGGGAGTCTTGTGATAGGCAATGTGGACAATGTAGCCTTCCCAGGGAGATGACTTGGCATGGTCAATGCTTCCATGCTGGAATGTTGGCTTGTGTGAGAATATGGATGTTAGTGAGCCTATTGCACTACACCACCAGCTCCCCTAATAATACCATTCCCATATTAATACCTTTCTCTTGCCTTGATTGACAACATCTTTCCAAATTTGATTCCTTGCCCCCACTATTTGGTTTAAAATCCTTTCTATTTCCCTGGTTATGCAGTTCATGTGGAACATCAGCCCCAGCACATCTTAGGTGTTGCCAGTACCATTGATACAAACCCTACTTTCCCTAATACTGTTGCCTGTGCCCCACAAGCTGGAACCCATTTCTAGAGCCTTGTAAGGAAAGTTGTGGAATAAAAGGTGCTGTAGCAATATGGAGACAAAATTGGCTGAAGGATCAGAAGCAGAGAGTCATCGTTAATGGGTAGCTTTTGTGCTGTCAAAATTTTACAATGGAGTTCTCCAGGGATGCATGTTTTTGCTTAAAAATGATCTTAGTGAGAAGGGGACAATTTCAAAGTTTGTGAATGATGCAAAATTTGGGAGAAAGGCAAACTGTGAGTAGTACTTCAAAAAGGGCACTGAGACTGGGCAGATAGGTGGCTGATGAGGTTCAATGTGAAGAAGTGTGAGGTGGTGCGCTTTGGTAGAAAGAACATGGATATATGTATAAATTAAAGGGTTTTATTCTAAAAGATGTACAGGAGCAGTGAAACTTGAGTGTATATGTACATGTTCCTGTACTCCTGCCTTCTGGGTCCTCGTCCCTCCCTCATTCATAGCCACACCTTCCTTATCTACCTGCCAAACCCAGAAAGTTCTTTCCATAAAAATTTACAAGGATATTGCCAGGGTTGGACGATTTGAGCTATAAGGAGAGGTTGAACAGGCTGGGGCTGTTTTCCCTGGAGCGTCGGAGGCTGAGGGGTGACCTTATAGAGGTTTATAAAATCATGAGGGGCATGGATAGGGTAAATAGACAAAGTCTTTTCCTTGTGGTGGGGGAGACCAGAACTAGGGGGCATAGGTTTAGAGTGAGAGGGGAAAGATATAAAAGAGACCTAAGGGGCAACTTATTCAAGCAGAGGGTGATGCGTGCATGGAATTGGCGGCCAGAGGAAGTGGTGGAGGCTGGTAGAATTGCAACATTTAAAAGGCATCTGGATTGGATATATGAATAGGAAGGGTTTGGAGGGATATGGACCAGGTGCTGGCAGGTGGGACTAGATTGGGTTGGGATATCTGGTCGGCATGGACGAGTTGGACCAAAGAGTCTGTTTCTGTGCTATACATCTCTATGACTCTAAGGGCTGTGACTCCAGGAATAAAGTGTCCGGGTAACTTTCCTTCTCCCCGATGCATTGCAGTACCTATGTTCTGCCTTTAGCTCATAAACAATGAGCCAAGGCTCTTTGAGCCACAAATGCCCACTGCAGACATGTCTCCCAGGGTCTCACTGACATCCAGGAGCTCCCACACTCTGCAGCTATGACACATCAACTATCCTACAATTCTTAATGTCTCTGAATTCACTACTTAACTATCCCTAGCTTATTTATTTCCTATTTTAAAATATTTTATTAAGCTTACTATCAGATCAATACTAGTTTTAGCCATAGAAACAGAATAGACCTTAACCACTTACCAGACACCCACAAACAGCGAGCTTCTTTTCCTGTACTCAGCTAAGAAACAATTCCTACAGGGTGAAAAAGCAAAGGAGCACCTCTTTCCCCTCACTTCACTATTCACCAAACTGCCAGCACTCAAGTCAAGCTCTGACATCAGGTCATTCGGTCCCTAATGTCAGTCAGGTCAATCTGAGGAAGATGATGGATGATGAGTAAGATTATTTCTCGCAGAAAAAAACCAGAGCAAAAGTCGGTCTGTTCCAGCATTAATAACTGGTTGCAGAGTGAGATCGGCAGAAGCCTAGGGGGAAGAGGGGCAAGCGCCTTCCCACTTTCCTGGCTGAGACAGCGGGTTAGTGGGGACCTGAAAGGGGGGTTATGGGGGTGGGGGAGGTGGTATTGGTGGAGGGAAGAACTTAACTGGAAGGACAACATTCACTTTGATGGATCAAACATGAAACTAAAGATACAAAACAGTGCAAAAGGGAGCCAGAATAGAATAATTAAATGTGTTTGCAAGCTTTATGGCATAGGCAGTTAACTGGCCGTTTGCTGCTCTAGTTTTTCACTGGAAGCAAACCAGAGTAAATGGAGTTGAAGCTTCGCTGCAGACCTTTTGTCTGGATAGTTGTGGGCTGTGTGACATCATTGAACTGGAACTCCCATTGCATAGGCATGAGAATGCATTTCCATTGCCAGGATATGTCACAATTGTAGGAGAAAAGAAATGGGGTTTTTTTTCTGTCCATTACCTCATGGAGTATTGAATTAATGTAAAGGAGCCAGGCTTGACTTTAGCCTGGCTTAACTCTGGCTCATGCTTACTTATTGTAGGTCTCCACAACAAGCACAGACTCCTTTTTTGGAACAATTTGTATGGGACTAAACTTACTGCCTTTTTTTCATAAATTAAAAGACACAAGCAAAATATTTAGGGTATAGTAAAAGACTTAAAGCTCAGATTGATGTGTCCCCAAGAGATTCATTCTGTGTGAACAGGAAGTGTAAAGTCTGATGCGAACAGTCCATACTCTGGGAATCCTTGGGCAAAACAACTTGTCTTTTTTGATCTTTGATTTGTTTTCATGTTGGTCTTTTAATTCCCTGGATTTGGGAAAAGAAAGATGCTCAAAATTCTTGCTTCTTACTGTTCTCCGCGTCCCTTGCTGGGTGGACATGAAGGACAATAGATAGTTTTCAGGCTAAATAGACTCCAATACTCAATGCCAAAAATTCCATGCTAATCGCAAGGTTTGTGAAGGTTTGTAGCTCAGGTTGAGGTATAGGGTGTAGGTTTGCTCGCTGAGCTGTAGGTTTGATAACCAGACGTTTCATTACCTGGCTAGGTAACATCATCAGTGGCGACCTCCAAGTGAAGCGAAGCTGTTGTCTCCTGCTTTCTATTTATATCTTTCTCCTGAATGGGGTTCCTGGGGTTTGTGGTGATGTCATTTCCTGTTCGTTTTCTGAGGGGTTGGTAGATGGCATCTAGATCTATGTGTTTGTTTATGGCGTTGTGGTTGGAGTGCCAGGCTTCTAGGAATTCTCTGGCATGTCTTTGCTTAGCCTGTCCCAGGATAGATGTGTTGTCCCAGTCGAAATGGTGGTTTTTTTCATCCATGTGTAGGGCTATGAGGGAGAGAGGGTCATGACTTTTTGTGGCTAGCTGGTGTTCATGTATCCTGGTGGCTAACTTTCTTCCTGTTTGTCCTACGTAGTGTTTGTGGCAGTCCTTGCATGGAATTTTATAGATGACGTTGGTTTTGTCCATGGGTTGTACTGGGTCTTTTAAGTTTGTTAGTTTTAAAAACTGAATGAGCAAACCTATACCCTAAATTCCATGCTAATAAGGGCTATTTGAACAATCTAAGCACGAGAGAAGCCATACTTAAGGAAGGAGTTTAACCCTAAGAAGAACATTAGAGGGGGGAAAGGATGTGGAAAATTAGCAGGAGAAAGAAAGAAAAAGAACAGAGTTACCACTTGAGTCAGTCCTCCTGCCTTCAGCTGTATCATCACCTCTCAACAAGATTTAATGTCAACATAATGGGACTTCATACTGTCCTCACTTTACATTTACTGGGTCTGACTGTGTTTACTCCATTGTGCGATAGCCTCAGTCCAATAGTTTTACAACTTCCAGGATAAATTTGTGGCTGGCATCTATTGACCATTTTCAAAGCTGAGTAAAGGCAACCCAGAATTGCTCCCTGCATAATTACTTATAGCTTAATTGGCAACTAATTACAGATGTGATTTGATTAAGAGAAATGCAAGCCAGTCTTGGAAGTTCGACAGCTAGCTCTTCGGAAACACCAGCAGAACTGCATTGAGTCATACAAACTAACAAGATCTCTTCCTTAGAAGGCTTTGGAAACAGAGTTCTGGAATATATTTAAGGCAGAAAGATAAATTCTTGACCGTAAAGTGTTGCAAGAGTATCTTGGAGGTGAAAGCATGGAGTAAGCAAATCAACAATGATCTTGCTGAATGGGAGGACAGGCTCCAAGGATCCAGTGATCTACGCCTGCTGCTAATTGGTGTGTTTGTAATCTGGGTTTAGTCCTTCATTTGTGTTGCATTGACCAACCTCAGCTTGCATTGCAATAAAAGCAAAATAATGCAAAGCAACCAAATCATTCAAGATTCTCACTGGAAAGAAGTAATGCATTGACATCATCGAGCTTTGTAGTAACAGTTTGGATTTTGTAATCAGTGGAGAAAGAATAGTGCATGCTGAGCATTGTTCAGACCTGAGGACTGTCTGTCCATCTAGCATGGTGCACCCTACAGGGGGCCCGTTCCATATTTGAGCAAAGTCTTTCTCACTCACCAATCAGATTGAAGATTTCTCACAGAGCCAAGTAGAGTTCAAATCAGAAAGACAAGTTTAATTAAAGGACAAATCATATGTAGAAATTGAAATAAAGGGAGAGAAAGAAAAAAACTGAAATGGAGAGAGAAAGAAATAAGACGCAGGAGGAAAACACTAAAAGGATCCAGCGTCAAAGCTGGGACCTCCATCCTGGTTCTACATGATTCAGTACTCCAACCAGACACAGTATTTATTCACTATGCCAGTGGGGGAGCTCTGCCCCATTTTTTCTGTGTTTGGTTTGACATAAGACCCTGCCAGCAAATGTGTTTTTTTATGCCTAGTAACAGTGACGCAGGTGGAGATGAGGCAAGGTTATCTGCTTACAATACAGCCACTCCCTTGCTACATAATTCCCCACAGAGTCATAAAACATTAATCCAGTGACAATAATGAGCCCGAAGGCATTTTAGATTTAAACCTAAAACCTAGAAAAAACACAAAGCACGCACTTTCCTATTTATCACTGTCCAACTGAAACCAGTGTGACATTTTGTGGTATATTTTCAGCAAAGATAGATTGCATGACAAGTCAGAATGCCTAGATTGAAATGGTGGTAGCAGAGACATCTATTTCCAGTCTGTTTGCAGTTTTCCAGTCTGGTATTGATGTGCTACCCCAGGGAATAGAGAGTGACCACTGCTATGACTTTCTAACAGCTACTCCTTCATGAAATCAGTGAACAAGCTCAGAAGTTGCCACCCTGGAGATCTGAAAGAGGGGTTTCATCTTCCATCAGCATGTTGCCCTTCTATCAGAGTGACACTTTGTTCCCCTGGCTACCAGCTTTTGAATGTATGTTCCAAACTTGGATAAACACCATTATTGTTGCATTGTTATGCTTGTGAATGTCATCCCTCTAATTGGCGGATTTATCTCAAATTAGTAAAACAAAAACTGAATGCAAATGAGGAATTTGTGCAGGTGGATGAATCGGAAAGGCCATTACAGCTGAATCTTGACCCAGATTTGCCAATGACCAGCTAGTCCTTGGAACTGGATCACTTGGAGTTGTGCAGCAGGGACCCCATGAAATCCCACACACGGCTCACTCTGGGAATTCTCTCGAAAATTGAAGATCCTCATGGGCAATTTCTCTGCATTCAAAACCACCAAAATGATAGTGAACATCAGAGAAATCGGAGGGTTCTACTTTAATTCAGTAAGTAGCTCCCCAGTGAAAGTTTGACAGTTTAAAAGACAAGCTAATTCCTGGGTAGCTATTAGGCTGACATCCGTAAGTTACCACAAGTACTCCCAGCTATAGTTTCTATAACCACTTACACTTTCGGGATTAGTCCTGCACCTGCTGCCCCCAAACTCCCACTGGCCAAACCATGCTGGCACCAACAACCCCTTCACCCACTGACACTGACACGCCTTCACACATGGATACCCCCTGACACTGACACCCCCTCCACCCATTGGCACTGGCACCCCCTCCACCCACTGGCACTGACATCCCCTTCACCCACTGCCACTGATACCCA
The DNA here is from genome assembly GCF_004010195.1 of Chiloscyllium plagiosum. NCBI lineage: Eukaryota > Metazoa > Chordata > Chondrichthyes > Orectolobiformes > Hemiscylliidae > Chiloscyllium > Chiloscyllium plagiosum. The sequence continues at coordinate 35,161,650 of NC_057733.1, read as the reverse complement.
CTCCACCCACAGGCACTGACACACCTTCACACATGGACACCTCCTTCACCCACTGACACCCCCTACAGCCATTGGTATCCACTGGCACTGACACCCCATTCACATATGGACACCCCCTGACACTGACACCTCCTTCATTCACTGACTCTGACACCCCCTTGACTCACTGACACTCCCTTGACCCATGGACACCCCCCTCCACCCACTGAAACCCTCTGCATCCACTGACACTG
>NC_057733.1:35145679-35155781 GCF_004010195.1 Chiloscyllium plagiosum | reverse complement strand
CACTGACACCCCGTTGCCCCACTGACATCCCCTTCACCCACTGATGATGCCACCCTCTTCACGCACTTACACCCCGTTCACACACCGACACTGACACTCCCTTGACTGACACTGACACCCCCCCACCCGACCAAGCCATAGCCTGAAAATCCTCATTCACCATATTGTAAACACCTCCTACCTGCTGGTCACCACCCTGCTCCCACCCCTCACTAATACTGACACCACCAGCCCTGTCAACTAGTGACCCTGATATCTAACTCACCCTCACCCCCACCCCCCAAACTGGCTGTGAAACATCACCTTCAGGCCAACACCCTCACTTCACCCCCACTGCCACCTGTACTAAACTGTCTGTCACTTACCTGGCACTACCCACCTGGCACCCAAAACACTTGGTACCCTAACCAGCTGGAACTCCAACTATCTGGCACTCTACTTGCTTGGCACCATAATCAACTGGAACCCTACACATCTGGCACCCTGCTCAAATGTCACTCTATCTAACTGACACCTGGCACTCTAATCATCTGGCACCCTTATGTCCTACCCACCTGGCACCCTAATCCCTGAACCAACTGCCACTGTGCTAGATTTCAGCCTATGCTTTCCATTTGTGAAGAAGCAAGGTTAGGAATTCCCGTCTGGAATTGCGGAAATCAGTACTAACATAAACACAGGATGTGCAGTGTGGCAATCTGACCGTGATGCCCCTACTTGAATAATCTAGACTATTATGTTTTACCCAGGCAGACACACTTCAATATTTCATGTGGAGAAAGAAATTTGTCCAAGTGAGTCTGTCAATAGGCAGGAATTGATCTCTTGGACAACTTAGAAGGCAATACTGGGCAGAACTGAAGCAGGGCAGGCAGATGTGATTTCCAGCAAGATTGTCTCACCATGCATAAATCACCTATGTTTAAGAGGTTAGGTTTTAGATCAGCTATAACATCCACAACACATTAGAACTAAGGCTATACAATAACCAACTCTCTGAATGCCAAGACTAGCCCAGATAGAAGGCTAAAGCTGACCAATCAACTAACCAAACATGTGGAACACACAATATGTGGCATGTATTTATTTATCCATAAATAATAGCACTAAAACAGAGGAAATGGCATTGTAACAGGACTCTGAAACAGCTGACAGATTCTGTTGCTCTGATTGATTATGTGGACACAGGTCCCCAATGACCTCCTCATTAATGGAAAGAGATTCCAGGCAGGAGTTTAGAATCCCACGTATTCCCTGCCAACTGCCATAAATTCTACTTGTTTTATTTCTCCTCTTCTCCTTTGTGTTGACCCCGTATTGTGTTGACCCTCAGGCTTTCGGCCTGAATGACCCTTTCTTCAGTGGAAACAGCAAGATTTCTCGGGCTGCTAAGAGATTAGAATTCTGATTAATTCAAACCAAAGCCAAGTGTCATGTTATGGGTGGCGTAGTGAGGGGGGAGGTTTGGAAAATAAATAACTTTAAGCGGGGGGTTACGATGTAATGTGGCTCTCAGCATATAGCCTAGAACACCTCTTATTACAACCCAGCAAATAAAGGGGCTGGGTTGCTGTGACGTATTTGGGTGCAAAGGTGGATCTAACTGAGCTATCTTCTTGCAAATTATTGACTCCCAGGAACACGATACTCAGAATAATAATAGTCAGGGCAAGAACAAATGCAGAATTGTTAGGAGTAGCCAGCTCCAAGGGTATATTTTTAGAATGTTGTAGCAAAGTAAAGAATTTGTCAACTAGTCTTTAGTCCTCAGATAAACATTAGAAGTGTGACATTGGAACTAAAAACAGAAAGCTAGCATGCTGAAGACTCACACACCCCTTTGTACTCTAAGTTTTTTTTTGGTTTGTTTTCACTTGATCGTCAAAAGATGAGCTGTGACCTGATAGAGGTTTCCAAAATTATGGATGGAGTGGATGGTTATTTTTCCCAGAGTAGGAATGTCCATTATTAGGAGACAGAGTTTTAAGGTAAAAAGGGGAGAAAGGAGTTGTGTCAGGCATATTTTTACACTGAGAGTGATAAGTGCCTGGAATGTGCTGCTAGAGGAAGTGGTGGAGGCAGGCACAACAGCAATATTTAAGAGGCACCTTGGTAGAAATGTAGAAGGATATGGACTTTGTAAGGGCAAAAGGTTATTCATCTAGAAAGGCATCACGTGTTGGTGCAGTCTTGGTCTTCTCTGAAGGGCATATTCCTGGGCTGTTCTGTTCTTTGTTCTTCATTTTCCAGGAGCAGTTCCCGATTAGGGTTAACACACGGGTGCATTGAGCTTATCTGGATTTCAGCTTCACCCTCCTTCCAGTTTTAGGTTATCTTAATGTGAAGCAGAAATTTATATCATTCACTCAGTCAAGTTACATTCAAAGCCACATTCTTGAAAGAAAGTCTAATTATTGCACTAGGGAAAGTCTTTTGAGAGAAATGAATGCCCTCGATGTGACAGAAGGTGAACCTGAAAGGTTAGTTCTGTTTCCTTTTCCTTCAAGGCTGCTTGACCTGCTGAGTATTTGTGGCATTGGCTGTTTTTATTTCAGATTTCCAGCATTGGTAGTATTATGCTTTTGTCTTGGTTGCGTAGCCTCCTTAAGTTGGAAGGGAAAGCAGATGCCTTCGACAGATAGTGCTCCCTTCTGACCACCAGGGAAACGGATACATAAATCAGCCAACACAACCTATGCTTCCTTGGTTACAATGGGTTGATCTCGGGTCTGATACAATATTCAAAATACATCATATGGCATCATCACTCCAATTATAACACTGTTCCTGCCCAACCTAGACACAACAGCCCACACAAATAAATAAAACATATGGGGCTGGACAGGGACACAGAAGAAAATCACCTGCAATATATTAAAGCATTCAGAACAAATGTGTTTTTACACTAACATATCAGGAATTACAAAAAGTAAAACTGGTGTGGGGGATGTCCCAAAAAAAATGCTTAAAACATATATATGCCAATGATTCCTTTACTGTTTGTAGATGTTTCATGTAATAATGTTGCTGCCACATGACTATGTTCACATCAGCAGAATAGACAGAACACCAAGCATTGTTCTAAAGATAGATCCAATCTAAGTCAACAGAAACTTACTTACTTGAAGGAATTGTCCTAATTCAGACAAGAATCTATTTATAAGTTTGCTTTAGAGCTCATGTTTTGTTTCTTATTTCAGGCTCACTTTTTAAAATCCATTTATGGAAACATGGAGCAGGCCAACAGTGACATCACTCTGTTATCTCTTGTGGGCTGGGTATGAGAGGACATGAAATTATCTTCCTGATGCCAGTCATTGAATCTGGACTTCCTATTTTTATTCTCTCATGGGATATGGGCATTTCTGGCTAGACCAGCATTTATTGTCCATCCTGAATTGCCTGGACTTAAGAGTCAACCACATTGCTGTGGGACTGGAGTCACATTTTGGCCAGACCAGGTAAGGATGACAGATTTTCCTCTCAAAAGGAAATTAGTTAACCAGATAGATTTTCCTGACTTTGACAATGATTTAATTAGAATCTTAATTCTAGATTCTTTATTGAATTTAAATTCCACTATTGTCACGGTGAGATTTGAACCTATGTCCACAGAACATTACCTAAGTTTTTGAATTAACAGGCCAGTGATAATACTTCTAGGCCATTGTCTCCCCCAAATATCAATAAAAAAATCTGTGACTGCATTTTAAATATGAATTCAGTGGCTATATCCTGGCAGTTTAATAATCCTCTCCATATATGTTAGAAGTAGCAGCCAAGAGAGCAGGAGGGAAATGCTTAGGTGGAAGACAAACCCCCGACAACAAGACAGAGTCTACACTGTTAGTTTCCAAATATATCAATTCCTATTCCATAGGCTAAACTGGTTTCAAGCCAATTTGGGTTGTTTCCAATTTTCCCAAAATAGATATTTCAAAATGTGAACAGACTCCAAAACCTGTTCCATAAAAACAACAGAATTAAAGTACTTTAGAATTTTACAATTACCCATTATTTCCCCATTTCCCCTGTGCCAAATGGGACAAGCTACATTGCAGGGAAAGTCTTCCTCAAGCGGGATCACTTATAGTTAATGAGTTGGTTAAGTATTACCCTTAGAGGTCTATTTAACTATCCATTGAAATCAATGTTGATCAACAAGAGAGCAACATGACACAATCAAGCAGAGTCATAGAGACGTACAGCACGGAAACAGACCCTTTGGTACAACTCATCCATGCCAACCAGATATTCCAACCCAATCTAGTCCCACTTGCCAGCACCTGACCCATATCCCTCCAAACCCTTCCTATTCATATACCCATCGAGATGCCTTTTAAATGTTGCAGTTGTACTAGCCTCCACCACTTCCTCTGGCATTTACCATCTTCTGCATAAAAAGGTTGCCCCTTAGGTCTCCTCTCACCCTAAACCTCTCACCCTAAACCTATGCCCTCTAGTTCTGGACTCCCCCACCCAGAGAAAAGACTATTTATCCTATCTATGCCCCTCATGATTTTATAAGGTCACCCCTCAGCATCCGACGTTCCAGGGAAAACAGCCCTCAACATGGTTTTGTTAAAGAGAAATTGCTGTCGAGAGTGTGGTGCTGGAAAAGCACAGCAGGAATTCCTGATGAAGGGCTTATGCCCAAAACGTCAATTCTCCTGCTCCTAGGATGCTGACTGACCTGCAGTGCTTTTCCAGCACCACGTTCTTGACTCTGATCTCCAGCATCTGCCGTTCTCACTTTGTCCTTAAAGAGAAATTGTGCTTGACAAATTTATTAAATTCTTTAAGGATGTAACAAGCAGGTGGATTTTGGGAAACCAGCCAATGTAGCATATTTGTATTTCTGAACTGTATTCGATAAAATATTGTATAGTATGATGTCATGGTGTTGGGTGTGATATATTAGCATGATTAAAGGATTGGCTAACTAACAGGAAACAGAGGGTCAGGATAAATGAATTGTTTTCAAAGTGCCAAACTGTTTGCGAGCTAATTGTAACAGTAAATTATACAGAAACAGATGCTTGGAGCTACTAACATGTTTTCTTCTGAAAAAGAGAAGGCACCTTAGCAGAAGGGTAGTTTCGATTTAGTTTTTTGAAGTCTTCAACTTGTGAGAGTTGTTGCAAATCTCCAGGCTGTTAGAATTTGACTGAAGTATCCAGGATCTAGGAGCTGAGAAGAAAACTGAAGCATCTTCCAGCAGACCAAAGGGCTGAATGACTCATTGAGAAAGAAATTAAAACATTAAGATCAGAGTGATACTTCACTGAGATCAAGTGACTGTAAAGGAAATTTCTAGGAGAAAGGTTTGGATCCTTCTTTTTGCTATCTGTTTTAAGGTCTTTTTAAGTTTTGGCATTTTTTCTTCTGTGTAATAAATGCGTATACTTTTGCCAAAAAAGGAACATTGGCAACCTTGTGTGCATATGTTCACTGACTGACCACCACCTTCACCAATTTGCAAAAGTAAAACAGATGATCTAGCCAGGTTTCAAACTGGGATCTGACTTGTCCAGTCTTACCATTAGCTGGGATTGTTACATCTTGTACTTCTGATAGGAAACATTTTACTACAATCAGGTCAACAAAAAACAGTTCTGAAGAAGTCATTTCAGACTCAAAATATTAACTGTTTCTCTGTCCTCAGTTGGTGCCAGATCTGCTGAGTTTCACCAGCATTTTCTGTGTTTGTTTCAGATTTCCAGTACTTGGCTTTAAGTATTTGAGGGTAGTGCTTACATTCCTGTGCATTTCATTTAAATGCTGTAATATTTTGTTAAAAGTGTAGAGGTTAATAGAGAAAGAGGCTTTCACTGGATCTATAAAGTTTACAACTGTGTTTTCAGCAGGTTTCAAAATGAAACACAATGGTCCAATCATTTTTATTTGTCCCTTTTTAAGTCAAATTTTCTTTTGCTAAATTAGTCTTTTGTCTTGAAGGCACTGATTGTTTAATGGGTACAGTTCACTAACATTAAGTTCCTCTCAATAGTTTGGGCCTGTTTCTTCTTGGCCATCTTTCAGCCTTCAGAGTGACTGTTGCTAGATTGCTTGGTCATGATGCTAGGTATATCCAGTTACCTCCTCATTCAAAATCAACACATAAAGTCCCTGTACATCAGACAAGAAGCTTTGTTCATATTCCTCTTCCTAAATTAGTGTCCTTGAGAATACAGCCCCTGCTGTGATTAGCTAACTTATAAAAACTTGTACTTAGCTCTCCCACTATTACTGACTGTAATTATTTACTTACGTATCAAGCCAACATCTGTCTATCAGTAATGCTTTTTTTATTTCAACCCTAATCCCAATCAAACTAGCAATGTTTTTACGATTTATAAATTCATTCTAGTTTGATCAGATATGACAACAAACAATAGTGTTGAATCCAGCCCATGTTCTAATCATTGCAAGAATTTTGATAAAAGTTGATTTCCTTATCTACAATTCCAGCGACCTCGAAGACATCAAATTGAGTTGAAGGCATTATCAAAAGTGTGTTACTAAATGACTAGTTTCTTTTGGCAGAGCTCATAACATTTATTACACAATTCAAATATATTTTACTTAACCAGCATATCCATACATCTGAACACAAGCTCTAACAGTAACAACTAGTCAGCACAATTTACATTGACATACATAGGTAGAATTGACATAATTTTGTACTGCAAACTTCAGTGTCTGAATTTAAATTTGCAAGGTTGGAAGTGAAGACAGCAGCTTCCAGGAGGGACACATCGACAATTCAGTCGGAAACAGCAGAAGAAACAGAGAAGGATGGGAAGGATTTCACTCTGTTGATGAAAAGGCCACATTGACATATCTTCTCAAAATATGGACATTGCAAACACCTTTGAAAATTAAATTTTCCAGTGTATCATAACTAGCTTCCCACCTATTCCCTTAGAAAGATCAGGATCCTTTGATTCCCAGGAGATCCAACCACCATATCTGCACTAGTAGTTCAGCGATAATGTCTCTACCTCTGGGCGAGAAGTTCTAGGTTCAGGACCCATCTATAATGGAGATGCCATACCACGTCAGAACAGTTTGATAAAAATAATGATGCCTGCTGTTATTTCCTAAAATCTGACCAGGCACTTCATGCCAAAAGGGATAAAGGCAATGAACCAGCTCAGAGTAAAATCTCCATATTAAAAATAAGCAATCTAGCCTTAGATAATCATTACCTTCCTTTTGATCCAAATATTGAACATAAATTTGTGAAGACTTCATAATCAGATTATAATTTATATAGATTAGATTCCCTACAGCATGGAAACAGGCTCTTCAGCCCAACAAGTCCACACCGACCCTCCGAAGTGCAACCCACCCAGACCCATTCCCTTACATTTACCCTTGACTAACACCAAAGGCAATTTAGCGTGGCCAAATCACCTGACCTGCAGGTCTTTGGATTGTGGGAGGAAACCGGAGCACCCGGAGGAAACCCACGCAGGCACGGGGAGAATGTGCAAACTCCACACAGACAGTGGCCCAAGGCTGGAATTGAACCCCGTTCCCTGGTGCTGTGAGGCAGCAGTGCCAACCACTGAGTCACTGTGCCGTCCCAAGTAGCCAGCGAGGGAAGGAGTCAGCAGGACTCGAACCTGCGTGGGAAGCTCCAAAGGATTATTAAGCCATCGCCTTAATCAGTCAGCCAGGAATACAGGCCCCATGGATTAACTTAGAACAATGAAAGATCTGGGCCGGGTGGTCTTGAACCACCAACCTTTCGGTTAGCAGCTGAACGTGCTGACCAGTTGCGCAACAGAGACTTTCAAATAGCTTGACAAATAATGGAAAAAATGCATGAGAAGTGACTTTACAAATGAGTTGATTTCAATATTAAGCTCAAAATTATCACCAATGAAAGGGTAAACCTCATACTATTTTCAAAGTGATTCGTGAGATAGAGATTTAAGTTCACAAAAGTAGTGATTGAAATGTTGCCAGCACAATAGACATACATTCATTTAGGTTTCTTAAAAAGCTCAGCAGCAGCCATGTAGCTTCAGTGCTAGGATATCTGGCGCCCACGTAGATAACCTGAAATTGAATCCCAGGCTAAAGTAAAATTCCCACTCTAATTTCTCATGACCTGTACCATTCCATATTCTTTACCGAACTTGGATTGAAGGAAGGGGACACAGCTTGAGAGGTGAATTGCATGAGAAGTATTTCAGTGGTCTTAAAACATGAAGCCAAATCTTAAACCTTATGGATTGGTGTTCAAGGAGATTAAAGCAGCGTTTCATTTCAGATGTATTTCTGGACAGTTATGTGGAATGCTTAAATGCTAAACAGGATTTTGCCTTGCTGCTATAGAGTGCCACTGTACTGCAGTGAGCATTGATTCATTCCCCCCCTCCACTGCTTCCATATTTGTGACTGTGATTTATGTTGCAAACTGTGGGCTACAGCTGTTGTTGTTGTGCTTAAAGATGGGATTCATCCACTTTTTATAACAGAACATAATTTTTCTTGCCTAGCCCTCAACCAGAATGCTGTCACATCGCTGCACAGAATCCGTCTTACATCACGCTCAGGTGAAAACAATACCACAATGTGACGCAGGGTAGGAAAATATATTTGTGATTAATCTTCTGTTGGTGACAAACTAATGCTGATTCAGGACCTTCTCCAGTAACTTATGACTTGATTAACAAGCTTGGGATGTACACCAATGAATATTTTTGCCCAACAAGGTCCTGGTAATAATTTCTTTGATGGAAGAGTGTGAGTGGGAAAGATATCCCAAGAGTTAGTTGTTAAGAAACTGTGTCTTGCCCACCTATATCTTAGTTAAGAACAACTTTGAGAACCAGACTTGTTGACCAGCAGTTCCCCAGCCCCATTGAAAGGCCTGTGATTTATCAGAGCTTCCCATAAGCTGGCATGAACCCTCCTGCAATGTTCCATGACTAGATGCAGTACAACAAAAACATTCCCAAAAGTTCAACTCTAATGCCAAATTCAAAGTGGGACATCATTTAGTCACTCAGATGAAAACAAAAACTCAACCTGACTCAATATATCCTGTTTAAGGAAATGGTGCAAAGTGTAGAGAAATAGACTGTTTTGTCAGATTTGATTTATTCTATACCAGTGAAAATAATTTTGGACAATTCATCACATGTTCACCTACACCCTCAATGTTTGATATGCGATGCTGTTGGCAGACAGGATCAGGTAGATCAGGAGCAGCTTTAATTATTTCTCCCCCTCACATTTTATTCTGCCTGTGGACCATGAAGATGTGTTTCATGTGTATCTGGATATTTTGTGGTGTCTCAGCGGCCGTAAAAATGCATCAGATTCTCTTGCAGTCTAACTACCTTTTCACATTATATATTAACTTGATAATTTTATGATGCATTCCAATTCACTATCAGTTAAAGGCATGCACGTTCAAATTCCTTGGTTGGCCACAGCAGATACATGCAGTCTATAACATTTAAGACCTTCCCTTACATGTTAACATTTATTTTAAACCTCTGGATACTGCTTTGATCCAATTTAAACTTGTTTCCCAGTGGGAGGCTAATCTAAATTTTGAATAGATTTCATCCTGTGCTCATTCCTATCTAACAGCTGACATTCAAAAATGAGAAAAAAATACAGCAGAGCAAACATGTTAACTGATAACAGATGTAGAAATATTTTTTGTTCAAGTTACACTAAATTATATGGTTGAAGAGGTTCTACTAGAGGACATTGAGTTCTCTGACTGCAGGCATGTTTCTTTCTGTAAGGGACTACAATAGTCCAGATTTTCCCGCAGGAAGATTGTCATTCTTACAGCAGAGACTGGAGGTGCACTGTGACCATGCAGACCAACACAACTGACTCTGCTTCAATGGGGTTTCAACTGACTGACGTTACACAGGACATACTAGAGGACTAAAACTTATTCTAACTCATGGGTAACTAGGACACTGAACACCTCTCCTTGACTACACCCACCTGCCCGACACACCCATTCCACGACTGGTCATGATACGCATCCCCTATCTGACATCCTCATCCCCTCCCTCACTCCCACTGACCTCCCCCTCCCCTGCTGCCCCTGACCTGATGC
>NC_057733.1:35090887-35145319 GCF_004010195.1 Chiloscyllium plagiosum | reverse complement strand
CTCCTTGGGTTGGACCCAATTTCAGCCCCAACTATAACACACATCCCCACCAACCTGATTACCCTCCCCACCCCATCCCCAACTACTCACCCATTTATCTCCCACCCCATTCACATGGAATCTGTGACCTTCACCCATTTAGGCACCGTACTCCCCCCGACTCTTTCAGCAGTCGTCAAAGTGGCTGCAGGCCCTTTCAATCAGATGGACGTTCCTGCCGAAAAAGTGAGTGCGGATTCCATGCTGATCTCTTTTGCTCCTGTCTCCATGAAATCCTGGGCTTGTCTAAGCTGCTTTGAGGAAGAATGTCCCTGTCCAGGAATTTTGTGAGGAGGACCCCCCCAAAAGGCAAGTGTCCAATCAGGCTCAGAAGTAGAGTGGCCAATCCCAAATCTGGGCCAATGTTTTGTGTCAGATAATTGCAAAAATTTTTAAAGCACCCCCAGTACTCCAAATTCAAATGACAGCAGCCATGAGAAGCCTGTATAATTTTCATGATAGTCGTGTTTGTCACCAGTCCAAAAATATAATTTGCATCAGATCTTCAGCATTGAAAGATATGCATTATCATTGCAAAGACATTGCTGGTATTTCTTCCAACGGAGATGATCATTGAATAGTGAGGCCAGAAGTCACTGCCGGTAAAAGTGAACATTACTCATGCCCGACATGGGATGTAGTGTCAGAACTGGACTCATATTTCAGACAAGTAAACCAGAGTCAAATGCTTTAGACCTTTTTTAGAATGCAATTTTTTTTTTAGCAGCCCTTGTTTTGGCGAGGAGCATCTTGCTTTCTCTTTTACAAAGGAGGGATAAGCAACAGACATCGATATCAGTGGCACCATTACACAGGACGGCATCATTAAGATGCCAGGATTCACCCCAATTGAATGGGTATCATCATTGGGACCCTGAGCAAATGTGATTGCTGCAGAAGCAGGGAAATATGCCCTGGAACACAAACAGAGATTGCTGGAAACACTCAGCCAGTTTGGCACTACCGGTGCAAAGAACAGATGAGCTAACATTTCGGGTATGGATCCATGATCAAAATGAGTTTAATCTGGAGCCAGGCAAGCTTAGGCTTTGACACATGAAGAGAAAGGACGTGTATGTGCACAGCATATCTTAAAGTAGATCACATTATTGTCATGTGGACAAGAAAGTGGCCAATTTACAAAAAACAATAAGTGATTAAATAATTTGTTTTTCATGATATTTGTTCAGGTATAAACATTGGCGCCAGGAAGGTGAAAAGATACATTCATTCAGCAGCTTTTGTGACTTTGATGTAACTCGGTTTGAAATGTGGGACAGAACCTTCCATGAACCAGTCAGTCCTGGGGGTTTGAGCAGTAGACATCAAGCGGTTTACAGTCACCAGATGTTGGGGAAAGACCATAAGACATAGGAGCAAACTTAGGCTATTTGGCCCATCAAATCTGCTCCTACCATTTGATTATGGCTAATATATTTCTCAACCCCATTCTCCTGCAATCTGCGTGAAACCTTTGAGAACCTTACTAATCAAGCTCTGTTGTTAATACATTCAATGACTTGGCCTCCTCAACCTCCTGTGACAATGTGTTCCAGAGATTAACCACCCTCTAGCTGAAGAAATTCCTCTCATTTCAGTTCTCAAAGTCACCCCTTCACTCTGAGGCTGTGCCTTCGGGTCCTCATCTCTCCTGCTGGCAGAAGCATCTTCTCCATGTCTACTCTTTCCAGGCCTCTCTGTCAGTTTCAATAAGATTCCCCTTCATCCTTCGAAATCTCATCAAGTACAGATCCAGAGTCCTCAACTGCTAATCATATGACAAGCCCTTCATCCCGGAGATCATTCTTACATTTCCTGTGGGCCTTCAAGGCTAGCACATCCTTGCTTCGATATGGGGTCCATAACTGCTCACAATATTCCACAGGTGGTCTGACCAGAGCCTTATACAGCCTCAGCAGTACATCTCTGCTCTTGTATTCTAGCCCTCTCAAAATGAATGCTAACATTGCATTTAGCTTCTTACTGCAAAGTGAACCTGTATATTAACCTTAAGAGAATCCTGAACTCCTAAGTAGTTATGTGCTTCAGATTTCTGAAGCCTTTCTCCATTTAGAAAATAGTCTGCACCTGTACTCTTGCTCCCAAAGTGCATAACCTCACACTTTTCCACATTGTACTCCATCTGTGAATTCTTTGCCCATTCTCCTAGCCTGCAAGTCCTTCTGCAGCCATGCCACCTCCTCAGGACTACCTTTCCCTCCACCCATTTTGTGTCACAGAGTCATAGAGCTGTACAGCACAGAAACAGACTGTTGTGTCCAACTCGTCCATGACAACCAGATATCCTAAATAAATCTAGTCCCATTTCCCAGCATTTGGCCGATATCCCTCTGCACCCTTCTTATTCAAGTACCTATCCAGATGCCTTTTAAATGTGCCAACTTCCACCACTTCCTCTGGCAGCTCATTCCATACACGCACCATCTTCTGCGTGAAAACATTGCCATATAGGGTGAGATGAGAAAGATTTAAAAGGGACCTAAACCTATGCTCTCTAGGTTTGGACCCCCGCACTCCAGGGAAAAGGCTATTTAAACCTATCTATGTCCCTCATGATTTTATAAACCTCTATAAAGGCAACCCCTCCGTCTCCAATGCTCCAGGGAAAACAGCACTAGCCTATTTAGTCTCTTCCTACTGTTCAAACCACGGTGGCACAGTGGTTAGCACTGCTGCCTCACAGCGCCAGAGACCCGAGTTCAATTCCCGACTCAGGTGATTGACTGTGTGGTCCTTCCGATAGGAGGGAGACCAGAATTGCACACAATATTCCAAAAATGGCCTAACCAATGTCCTACACAGCTGCAACATGACCTCCCAACTCCTATATTCAATACTCTGACCAATGAAGGAAAGCATATCACAGTAAACTTTGATGCAAAATATTCATTTAGTATCTCCCCATCTCCTGTGGTTCCACAATTAGGCTGCCTTGCTGATCTTTGAGGGGTCCTATTCTCTCCCTAGTTACCCTTTTGTCCATAATGTATTTGTAAAATGCCTTTGGATTCTCCTTAATTCTATTTGCCAAAACTATTTCATGTCCCCTTTTTGCCTCCCTGATTTCCCTCTTAAGTATACTTCAACTGCGTTTATAATCTTCTAAGAATTCACTTGATCTATGCTATCTATATCTGACATATGCTGCCGCCTTTTTCTTAACCAAAACCTCAATTTCTCCTGTTCGCCAGCATTCCCTACACCTTACCAGCCTTGCCTTTCACTCTAACAGGAATATACTGTCTCTGGACTCTCATCTCATTTTTGAAATCTTCCCATTTTTCAACCATCTCTTTACCTGTAAACATCTGGCCCCAATCAGCTTTTGAAAGTACTTGATTAATACCATCAAAATGATCCTTCCTCCAATTTAGAACTTTAACTTTTTGGTCTTGTCTATCCTTTTCCATCACTATTTTAAAACTAATAGAATTATGGTCACTGGCCCCAAAGTGCTCCCCCACTGACACCTCAGTCACCTGCCCTGCCTTACTTCCTAAGAGTAGTTCAAGTTTTGCACCTTCTCTAGTAGGTACACCCACATACTGAATCAGAAAGTTTTCTTGTATGCACTTAACAAATTCGTCTCCATCTAAACCCTTAACACTATGGCAGTCCCAGTCCATGGTTGGAAAGTTAAAATCCTCTACTATAACCACCCTATTGTTCTTACAGGTAACTGAGATCTCCTTACAAATTTGTTTAAGAGAACGTGTGGAGTGCAGATGCTGGAGATCAGAGTCAGAAAATGTGGCACTGGAAAAGCACAGCCGGTCAGGCAGCATCCGAGGAGCAGGAGTGTTGATGTTTTGAGCATAAACTCGTGCTCAGAATATCAACTCTTCTGCTCCTCGGATGTTGCCTGACCGGCTGTGCTTTTCTAGCACCACCCTTTTTTTTACAAATTTTGTTTCTCAATTTCGTGCTGAATAATGGGAGGGGGGTGGTGGTGATAGGGGGTTCTATAACACAATCCCAATAAGGTGATCACCCCTTTCTTATTTCTCAGTTCCACCAAATAACTTCCCTGGACACATTCCCAGGAATATCTTCCCTCAGTACATCTGTAAAGCTATCCTTTATCAAAAATGCCATTCCTCCTCCTCTCTTGCCCCCCTTTCTATCCTTCCTATAGCATTTGTATCCTGGAACATTAAGGTGTTAGTCCTGTCCATCCCTGAGCCATGTCTCTGTAATTGCTATAATATCCCAGTCCATGTTCCTAACCATGCCCTGAGTTCATCTGCCTTCCGGGTTCAGCCTCTTGCATTGAAATAAATGCAGTTTAATTTATCAGTCCTGCCTTTTTCTCTGCTTTGTTCCTGCCTGCCCTGACTGTTTGACTTGCTTCTTTTCCCAATTGTACCAGTCTCAGACTGAATTCTTTCCTCACTATCTCCCTAGGTCCCACCTCCCCCACCACCCCCACACGTTACTAGTTTAAATCCTCCCAAGCAACTCTAGCAATCTCCCTGCCAGTATATCAATCCTCTTCCAATTCAGGTGCTTCTGATACAGGTCACTTCTACTCCAGAAGAGATTCCAATGATCCAAAAGTGTGAGTCCTTCTCCCCATGCACCAGCTTTTTCAGTCGCCAATTCATCTGCTCTATCCTCCTATTCCTACCCTCACTAGATCATGGCACTGGGAGTAATCCAGATATTAATACCCTCAAGGACATCCTTTTTAAATTCCTGCTGAACTTCCTACATTGTCCCTTCAGAATCTTATCCTTTTTCCTTCCTAAGTTGTTAGTTCCAATGTGTACAATGACGTCTCTCCCCATTGAGAACATTCGGTAACCTCTCTGAGATATCCTTGATGCTGATGCCGGGGAGGCAACACACAATTCTGATTTTTCGCTGTCAGCTGCAGAAGCACCTGTCTGTACCTCTGACTAGACAAGCCCCTATCACAATTAATTGCTTAGAACCTGATGTACCCCTCATTACATTAGGGCTGTCTCAATATCAGAAACTTGGCTGTTCATACTACATTCACATGAGAGTCCATCACCCCTTACATTTTCCAAAACTGCATACTTGTTTGAAATGGGGTTAGCCATAGAAGTCTCCTGCTTACTTGCCTACCCCTCTTACCTTTCCTGGAGGTAACCCAGCTACCTGACTGTGTCTGTGACTTTTCGCCCTTCCTATGATTGCCATCCATCACTCCCCCTAGCTCCTGTAAATTCCTCATTGCCTCACTGCCACTCCAACCGATCTATGCGATCTAATAGGATTTGCAACCTAACACACTTACTGCAGACATAAACATTAGTAACATGGAAGTCTCCCTAATCAATCACATCCGACAAGAAAAGCACATCACTCTACTAAGGCCAGCTTTGCGCTTTAACAATCTACAGACCCAGAAAATAGCACAGTCTTACTGCTCTAAAAAAACACTGCTCTAAAAAAAACACCGCTCCAGGCTAATTTAGTCCCTATGTCTTATATTTTAAATTTTAATCAAGAAACAGACCTCAATAAAACATATAACCAAAAAGAACCTGCTCTACTCACTATTTAAAAATAAGACAGTAAGATTACACTTACAAACTGTGCACTTATCAGCTCCTGTGCTGTGAGCTCTCCCACACAGGTCCCTCCAAGGTCAGCTATGAATTTCAAATCTTGTGTAAGTGAGAAACTTGGGTGTGTGGATTGGAATAATTGTGCTGTGACACAGATAGGATAATGTTGGAGAGGCAACAACTCCAAATGCAAGGGACTGATCTGATATAGCAGATCAGTCTGCCTACTGTGGTAGGGGGAGTTTAGAAGTCACTACCACCCTGCCTTCAATGGGGGTACAATGAATTGCAATAGTGGACATAGCTATGTGGTAGATTAAAGGGTGAATGAGAAATTGGGGGGTAAAATAGTGATATTAATAGTTAGATATGAGGGAGATGAGAAAATAGGAAGTCTCAAAGCTACTGGGATTTACAAGGACAGTGACACAAAAGGGCATATGAAGAGTTTGTGGAGGGAATCTTCATTTTCAGGTGGAGCCAGGACTCTCTCAAGAGTGTAACTTGGAAACAGTTTCTTCATCTACCAAATCTCTGCAGTGCAATACCAATGAGATATGGCTGCCAGCATACTCACAGTGGGTGGGATGAGTCTGTGGGGTGGGGCCAGTTGCGTTAATATGAGGCAGTCCAAGGTGCAATTGCATAAATCAGGCATCTGCAGCTACAATGACAACATACACCTCCCCTCAGGTTACTCTGCACATGCAGCTCTTGTGTTGACTAAAAATGTGTCTTACAAACATTGGTCAGAAGCAATCATGGCAATGTCATTCATCATGAGAAATGAATCATCTTTTGTGAGGCAGAAGGGATAGCAGGTCACCTTAAAAGTGCCACCTGCATTTGGCAATTCTGAACACACATCCCGAAGGTCCCATAGCTATATAAGGGTGTGGAGCCACTCTCCTTTCAAAAGAGAGTATGTAAGTACTTGAGAACATGGGCCCTGATAATCAATGTTGTATTTTGTGGCTGATGTGAGGGTTGAAGGCAAGGCAGTGGTTCTCCTCATAGATTTATGATATTCCCAATTTATTTGCACAAGATTTGTGACACATAAGGTGGAATATCTCTGAGGTATATGTAGAGGCATTTCACATCCCTCCTTCATGTCTTGCTGTATTGCAGCCTGTGCTAAAGCTTCCTTTGTGTTTGATATGACTGCTCAAGAGTCACATCATTAATGAGGTGTTACGTTCCTGAGACTTCCCATGTAGGGTTTATTGCAATCATGCTGCAAAGGCAAATACTATCGACACTGTTGCAGTCCTAAAAAGGCAACATAAACAATTTGAGAGATTCAAAGGCATCAGCAAGCTCAGAAACAACAGTATTCTCCAGGGGATGCCGAAGATATGAAGAAGCTGCAACAGAAGATAGTCCCAGAATGCAGAGGAGGTTTAGCAGGCCCTGATGGTATTGACCTTGCTGTTATTTCCTCCAAATAACCAAATCAAAGTGCAGACATAGGCTGGGGTTGGCCTGGGACACCATGACAGATAGGTGTCATGTGCTGGAGTAGAGTTTGTGCTCTGAAGAGTGAATGGTCCTCTATCCAGTAGCTGTCAAGGTGATAACCACATTTAATTTTTATGCAATTGGTACAGTCCAATCTTCCAGTGGGGACCTGTATGGAATCACCTGATCTGCAACGCACAAATGCAGCAAGGATGTGACAAATTCAATTTATGCAAGATTACACCACTGCATCCATTATACCTGTGACAAGGTCAGTGTTGCAGGCCGGGCAGTGAGATCTGTAAACATCATTGGCCTCAGGTGCTGGGCACTATCGACTGTACACATGAGGATACACACATAAACATGTATAAATGTTGAGAGTGCTTTATTACAATATGACTGGATTCATTAATGGATTGCATTTAATCAATTCTGAAGTGTTCTTCGATTCATTCCAAGTAACTTGGAAACTGCCATGATGCCTCAATCTTTGAAAGGTTTGAAAGGCTGAATGCCACCCAAAAGCTGCCCCTACCTGGAGACCATAAGGCCATAAACCATTGGACAGATAGGAACTTTATCCCCTTGAGCTGCTCTGCAAGTCAACGCATATAATCACCAAATCAACTTTCATGCTTTATCTACATAAAGAGTGAGACAAGAGCCATCCTCCCCACCAGTGGCTGATGATACCATGAAGGACTACCTGACTGAGGCAGAATGCAGGTACAAAACAGTCCACGTTTCTAACAGGGCCATTGTAGAGCAGACAATAGGGGTACTCAAGATGAGGTTCTGAGGTTGGATTGATCTTGAATGGTCCTGGAGTACGGTGTCAAAACGTGTGGCATTGGAAAGGAACAGCCAGTCAGGCATCATCTGAGGAGCAGGAGAGTCGACATTTTGGGCATAAGTCCTTCATCAGGAATGTTGGTTGGGAGGTGTGGTAGGTGGGCAAGGTGTCTGAGAGATAAATAGGAGGATGGTGTAGCTGGAGTGGGAAGGTAGCTTGGAAGGTGGATGGAGGTGGGGGTAATGGTGATAGGTTAGAGGGGAGGGTGGAGCAGATAGGTGGGAAGGAAGATGGGCAGAAAGAACAGTTCAAGAAGGCGGTGCCAGATTGGAGGGAAGAGAGATGAAGAAACTGGTGAAATCAACTTTGATGCTGTGTGGTTGGAGGATCCCGAGGAGAACATTCTTGACACAGTGTGCCACTTATGCTGTGCTCTGCATAACTGAAGCAGGCAAAGAGGGAATACAATGGGATGAGGAACTGGGAGAGCAGCAACAGTGTTCTGAGGAGAATGATGAGGACATTGGAAGGAACATCACTTTGATCATGATAGAGTGATACGGCTTCAGGCAGACAGAACTTCAGTGAGCAAGTTTTGAGAAGATTTGTAGCTCAGGTTGAGTTTCTGGATGTAAGTTTGCTTGCTGAGCTGCAAGGTTCATTTCCAGACATTTCGTCACCTCACTAGGTAACATCTTCAGTGGGCCTCCAGAAGCACTACTGATAATTCCTGCTTTCTATTAATATGTTTGGGTTTTTGAGGTTGGTGATGTTATTTCCTGTGGTGATGTCATTTCCTGGTCTTTTTCTCAGCGGGTGGTAGATGGGGTCTAACCTGATGTATTTATTGATAGAATTCCAGTTGGAATGCCATGCTTCTAAAAATTATTGTGCATGTCTCCGTTTGGCATGTCCTAGGATGGATGTGTTGTCCTAGTCAAAGTGGTGTCCTTCCTTATCTGTATGTAAGGATACTAGTGAGAGAGGGTCATGCCGTTTTGTGGCTAGTCGATGTTCATGTTTCCTGGTGATTAGCTTTCTGCCCGTTTGTCCAATGTAGTGTTTGTTACAGTCCTTGCACAGTATTTTGTAAATGATATTAGTTTTGCTTATTGTCTGTATTGAGTCTTTCAAGTTCATTAGCTGCTGTTTTAGTGTGTTGGTAGGTTTATGGGATACCATGATGCCAAGGGGTCTGAGTAAGAGGATTAAATTACAATTGCCAGGATGCGGACAAGAAAGATTTCTTAGCAGCATTAGAACCAACACTAAAAGATAACCAACTCACAGAAGAAATCCAGCTAACTATCAGATAGATAGTTGCACCAACATTAAGCAGAAAAAAGGAAGGAAATACACTCAATACAGAAGAAAGGAAAGCACTGGAAAGACTAAACAAAAATAAAAACATTGTTATCCAACCTACAGACAAAGGACACTTGACAGTCATTCTAAATCGAAGAGACTACATTGAAAAAGTGAACGCATTACTTACAGATACCAATACTTACCAACAAGTATCAATTGACCCGACCCAACAACTTTGAGAACTGAACCACAGCCCTACTCAAAAAATGTCAGAAATCTGGAGAAATAAATAAAACCAACTTCCAAAAAAAAACCAGACGGATCCAACACACCTCGCTTCTACAGATTACCCAAAATTCACAAACCAGGAGGCCCCCCTCAGGCCCATAGCCTCACTACCTGGAACACCAACTTATAGATTGGCTAAGGAGCTACACCAAAGACTAAAACACTTAGCAGAAGACTCGCGCCACTCCATCCACTCGACCCAAGCATTCCTGAAGACCATCAAAGACACTAAGACAGAAGAGGATGAAATAATGGTCTCCTTTGAAGTAACAGCCCTGTTTACATCAATCAACATTAACCTGGCCAAGGAAACACTGACTACACTATTAGAAGACCCAAAGACACATACATCAAACATTACTAACTTCATCAGCAAGGACAGTATCGTCAAGCTAATGGACCTATGCCTTACCACACACTTCACCATCAACAACAAAACCTACAGACAAACCAATGGAACACCCACGGGATCTCCGATATCAGGGTTCTTAGCAAAGGCAGTAATACAGGGACTTGAACAAACAGCTCTGCCAACCAACCAATCCAAACTTTGGGTCCGCTACATGGATGACACCTTTGACATCACTAAATGAAACAAATAAGAGGAAACCTTTAAGACTATTAATAATACCCTTACTGGCATATAATTCACGAAAGAGGGGAAAACAACTACAAAACTTCCATTCCTAGATGTCACAGTAGAGCGAACAGCCAATGGGGAACTTCAAACTAGCGTCTACAGGAAAACAACACATACGGACCAAATATTGAGCTACAGAAGCAATCATCTCAACATCCACAAGCAAAGCTGCATCAGAACTTATTTCAACAAGCCAACACACACTGCAGCACAAAGGAACTATGCAGAGCAGAGGAAAATCACCCATACCATGTATTCAAAATGAATGGGTACCCAATGAACATAATCGGCCGATTTTTCAGCAACAAATCCAAACAAGCAGACAAAGCACATCCAGAAACCCTAGCCACTCTCCCCTACATCAGAAACGTCTGACAAATGACTACCAGACCACTCAGACCCTTTGGCATCATGGTAACCACAAATCCACCAACACACTAAAACAGCAGCTTGAAAGACTCAATACAGACAACAAGCAAAACGAATGTCAATTACAAAATACTGTGCAACACTTCATTGGACAAATGGGCAGAAAACCAGCCACCAGGATACATGAACATCAACTAGCCATAAAACAACATGACCCTCTCTCACTAGTATCCTTACATACAATTAAGGAAGGACACCACTTTGACTGGGACAACACATCCATCCTAGACAAGCCAAACAGAGACATGCATGAGAATCCCTAGAAGCATCGCTTTCCAACTCTATCAACAAGCACATCGAGTTAGACCCCATCTACCACCCGAACACATCCATCCTAGACAAGCCAAACAGAGACATGCATGAGAATCCCTAGAAGCATCGCTTTCCAACTGGAACTCTATCAACAAGCACATCGAGTTAGACCCCATCTACCACCCGCTGAGAAAAAGACCAGGGAATGACATCAGCACAGATAATGACATCACCAACCCAAAGAAACCCAAACATATAAATAGAAAGCAGGAATTATCAGCAGTGCTTCGCTCGGAGGCCCCCTGAAGATGTTACCTAGTGAAGTGACAAAATGTCTGGAAATGAATCTTGCAGCTCAGCGAGCAAACTTACATCCAGAACTTCATTGACACCTGCAGTGAACAGATACGTTGGATGAGCATATCATTCAATAAATTTAGACTTTTGTTATCACAAAGGCAAACAGCTCCTGTTTATGGGAAATAGCAAATGCATTTTCTTTGTTACTTGTTTCTTCACCTTTCCTGTTGTGCAATAAAAGTTACCATTATCCATTGTTTGAGCATTTTGCAACATTTGCTGCTCCCATATTCAAGAACAACAGCAGTCTGTTCTGATAGGTGTGAGGGAAAGATTAGCACTCAGATAGGAGGGCATCCCAACAATGTACAGCACAAAATAAAGTAGGCTTTCTTCATGATCAGGTATCTGAGAGCTAAGCAATGCATTCTGCCGTGACCATTATCGGTCGGAGATGAAATTCCTTCTCACCTACCCATCATTGTTCAGCTTTCAGCATCTGCTGTTTCACACATGTTGCTAAATGAGCTAGCAATGCTATCGTCATGTAATGTCTAAGTTTCCACAGTCAGCACTTAAGAACCCTTTTTCTACAAGATCAATGCACCATGAGTCAGCATTTAGATGCTAATGGGGTATTGGATATCACCTATCCTTAAAAGAATGTCCTGTAAGGATCATAGGTACAACGAAATTTGTCTCCAGAGAGTATGCAGTCATGAATGAGCATGTACTCAAACACACAATGTGGCCATAAGTGTGGAATATGAGAGGACCTTTCACAAGATGTTCTTATTAATTATCTAATCAGTAATTTCCTCACCAAAATAGTAAGTCTTGGCTGCACTCACGAATGTGAGGGTTGAAGGATATGCAAAATCTATAAATATCCAGCATGTTTCTCACAGATAAGGAATGCCGTGCTTCTCTAACTTTTGTCCTTCTTGAGATGTATGAAGAGAATGCCTAACTGTGACCTGGACCCCATGTCCCCTCGTCCTACAGCTAAAATAACAGTCCATCAGACAGCTCTCAGGGCTGCTGCTAAATTCATCACAGTGAGTCCTGTGCTTAATTCAGGACACGTTTGTTCTTTGCACTCCATCAGCTCTCACTAGGTTGTCAGTCCAAAGCCTTCAACCCATTAATGTTTTCTCCTACCTTCTCGTTAACATTGCAGATGTCCCTGCATATTCTCCCACCTCTTGTTTCCCCCTCCTTCCATTATTGAAAGCCATTGAAAGACTTGGGATTTTGGGGCACTGAATTGGCACTGACTGTGTAGATTTGTTTCGATAAGGCCCAAGGACACAATTAGGATGTTTCTAAGTCCTCCTTCAGTCCAGGTCATTGATCATTTCAGACAGTGCCACGTGTTCTTGAATTCAAGCCACACAATCTGCCTCAGTTGCTCTTTTTGCAATGCCATTTTGTGAATCAGGGTTAGTTTTCCGAGCATTTGAATTACAATACTTGCATTGCACACGTTCAAGCCTTACAGTGAAGCTTACCAAAGATTTCTCTTTTATAATGGAGCTGTTTAAAAATATGAATTGTTTCCTTAGTTTATCTTTGATGGATTGCATCTGAGCTCCAAAGGTGAACTTAGCTGCCTTGGCCAAGTTATTGCTGTCCTTGACATGAATCGTGTTGAATCTCTGTCAAGTCATTTTCTTTCTCTTGTATAATTCTGTGTCTATTTAACTGGATTACCATGACTTAGATTAATATAACACCTTTAACACTATTAAAAAAACATGAAGGAGGAAGGATTAAATACTGATAGAAAAGGGACGACTGAAGCTTGTAGTTGAAAGAAGCATTTAAAGGCAATGTGTGGAGAGTTTTGGACTTAATTATAGAAAGAACTGTAGAGCATTAAAACCAAAATTGCAGACTCTATTTCCAACAGTGAAATGATGGGAGTGCAAGAAGATCAGGATCGAGGATTTAACCTGGAAAGACTGCCCAACACTCATAATGTTTGAATTCCATTGAAATCTCAAAGTTTCCTTTCAATCTGTACTTTGAGGTAACAATCAGAAAATATTCTATAAAACAGTTTGTCATGTGAATGAATATGGTGATAAGGTAGTAGAATGTTGACTAGTGCTATGCATAGTGATAAATATGAATTACTGATATTCAACTTGCGTTATCTGATTTTACACCTGAGAACTTTAAAATCACTTTTAAAAGGACAAATATCCATCTAAGCTGACTGCAATGATCACCGGGCTAGCAAAACCATCAGTAAACCAAGAGCAATCTGACTGAAACTCAGATGTGTGTTCCCTGATTGATTCACACCATTATGAAAATTACACATTGGGACAAAAGTCACCAGCACATCATTCAACTTGAAAAAAAATTGACGTCAGACACCAGAATCCACAAAAGAACTGCATTTCAGACAACAGTTTTTGAGCAGTAAAGCAGCGAATAAAAAAAAATGCATTGATAATAGCTAACAGGAAGCCTCTCTCTCCTTGTCTCTCTCAACCTTGAAGTCAATGCTCAGTAACAAAGCAAGTTGGGTCAACAATCATTCGTTGAGAACTCAAGGTAATGGCCTAGTAGCATTGTCTCTAGGCAAGTAATTCAGAGACCCAGGTAATGTTCCAGGGCCCAGGTTTGAAATCAACCAAGGCAGATGATGTAATTTAAATTCAATAGAAATCTGAACTTAAAAGTCTGACAATCATCATGCAACTAATGTTGGAGTCGAAAAGGCTGGTGCTAGAAAAGCACAGCAGGTCAGGCAGCATCCGAGGAGCAGAAGAGTTGATGTTTTGAGCATAAATTCTTCATCATTGACACATTCCTGACGAAGGGCTTATGTCCAAAACATCGATTCTCCTGTTCCTCGGACGCTGCCTGACCTGTTGTGCTTTTCCAGCACCACCCTTTTTGACTCTGACTCTCTAGCATCTGCAGTTCTCACTTTCTCCATGCAACTAACGTTGATTGTTATAAAACCCATCGAGTTCACGAATATCCTTGATGGAAGGAAACTTGCCGATGTGTGAATCCAGACCCAAAGCAACATGGTAAATATTTAACTGCCCTGTCCCATTTTATAGGAAACCACTTAGTTGTATAAATTGTCAGAAAGGAGAAAAGGAAGGAAACCAAATAGACTATCTTGCTCTGCCTAAAGCAGTGGAAATAACAACAGAAACAGTCCTGTGGTCCCTGCAAAATCCTCCTTACTAACATCAGGGAGAGCTGTCTCACACACTAGTCAAGCAACAGCCTGATATTGTCAGTAAGGTTTGATTCGATGAGTATGACTAAGTCCCAGACACCACCATCACCAACCCTGGATATGTCTTGTCCCACTGGTAGGATAGACCAAGCAGAGCTAGCAGCATGGTGGTATACACTCAGGAAAAAGTTGCCTTAAAAGTCCTCAACATTGACTCCAGACCCCATGAAGTCTCATGTCATCAGATCAAATATTGGCAAAGAAACTTCCTGCTGATTACCAGGTACTTCCCTTGGCTGATGAATCAGTGCTCCTCCATGTTGAACAGCATTTGGAGGAAGCACTGACAGTGGCAAGGGCACAGAAAGTGCTCTGACTGGGGGACTTCAATGAAGAGTGCAAGAGTGTTGGACCAGCACCCGGAATACCTAAAAATGAGGTGTCAACCTGGTGAAGCTCCAAAACAGCATAGGCAAGAAATGATTGACAGAGCTCAATGATCCCACAGATCAGATCTAGGTTCTGCAGCCCCACCACATTTACTCGTGTATGTTGGTGGACAATTAAACAACTCACTGTAGAAATAGGTGCAACAAATACATCCATCCTGACTGATGGCAGAGCCCAGCACATCAGTGGAAAAGAAAGGTTGAAGTATTTGCCAGAAGTGCTAAGTGGATAATCCATTTCAATCTCCTCCGTTGGTATCCAGCACCACAGATCATTGACTGATATGGTTTCAAACGATCTGAGTGTATCCTTTAGGAAGTAGCTTTGAGGTGAGATCATACATCCAGAAAATCAATGGGCACAAGTATCCAGGAGGCTGGGTGAAGGAAAAGGGTAGTGCGGGTACTGGCTGGCAGGAGATCGAGGTCACACATGTTCTACAGCTGAGGGTTGATGAGCCTATTGATTGATTAGATTACAAAAACAGTCTAATGCCAGGACATGATCAAGCGCTTGGTTCACTGAATGGTCTGCCAGGCATAATGCCAAGGAGTGTCAAGGAGTCAATTTAGCACAGGGCCTGGTACATAGGAGGAGCTCATCCTTTCCAACATGGAATGGGTGGCCACATCCATCACACCAGTGGTGGAACTGTAGTGAGTTGCAGGAGGTGCTGAGCCGTTTCATCGTTTACACTAATGGACCTACAGTTTCTGGTGAAGGTCTGAGTGTTTTGGTGGAAACTCTGACGGTGATCATTGTGGTTCTGATTACTACTGTTCATCATCACAGCAGGTCAACAGTCTGACCTCCAATATTGGATTGCTCAGGTGCCATCCCACTGGAAAACTAGAGCCGCCACGGATGACAGCAGTCCAGCTCCCACTTCTGTCATTTTGGCAATGCCCTTGCTGTTGCCAGTCAGTTAGCCGATACTGCTTCAGGCCAGACCAAGACAGCGCAGTCAAAAGCTCGGCTTCTTAGCCCAGGACCGGTGGAGATGATTGTGCAACCATGGTTAGATTTGAATAGATGCGGAGGTACCAATGTTGGACTGGGGTGTACAACATCAGAAGTCACATGACACCAGGTTATAGTCCACCTGATGAAGGGGCTAGCTCTGAAAGCTTGTGATTTCAAATAAACATGATGGACCATAACCTGGTGTCATGTGATTTCTGACATTAGAATAAGGGGGATGGCCTTCACGTGGTAGACAGAGCACTGGCACAGCCTTATCTATTTCTTCAAACAGACTAACTAGCTTTAGTCTGGTATTGAAATAATACTAAACCTTCATTTCCTTTCCAGTTTTGGAAAAGGAGAATTTGGGATTACATTGAACATGGAAGGGACCATGCTGCAGTCTATCCTCTATATTTGAGTTGCTTTGTCTCAGTCCCTTTAGTGCTGTTTGAGTAAATTGATCAACTATTATCTCCTCTACTCTACCAGTAATCTCCATGTAGGCATGTTAAAGTAATTCCAACTCTTTATTCATAATATATATGTAACTACAATCTAATACAAGCATGGTGCCTTCTCCTGGTAACTCCAATTCAGAGTGTTCTGTTTATTACCATATTTACACCATCACTGACTTCTTTCTGTAATCTTCTTACTCCACAAAATGAAGAGTCTTGTTAAAATTGTTTTAAACTAATTGCATTTTAAGCAAAACAAAGTAAATAATCTGGTAAGAACTGACAAGAAGACCAAAGCCTGAGAAAAACAGTTACCACGTGTTGAAAAATTATTTGGATATTGATTGGAAATTGAGATCCCAGAATAGGATTTGGTTCTTGCCTGCTCCTGTTCTCAGAGTGAAAATGTGGTAATGTCATAGATGACGGATAGCAATAAAAGTGACCCCAAGCTCAATTATTGTATTAACAAGGTCTAAAGGTTTTCTGGTACAGTGGTATATCCTGATATTGAGACCTTAAAGTCTGTGTTGAAGTCCCACCGCAGGATGTGATGCCGTGGAGATCAAGAAAATGTTCTAATTCAGTATGTGGAGATACCTACTGGAGTAGGAGCCAAACTTGACCGTCTCCTGGTAGGAGTAAAGTAACAAAGAGGATTGATGAGGGCAGAGCGGTGGATGTGATCTATATGGACTTCAGTAAGGCATTCAACAAGGTTCCCCATGGGAAACTAGTTAGCAAGGTTAGATCTCATGGAATACAGAGAGAACTAGCCATTTGGATATGGAACTGGCTCAAAGGTAGAAGACAGAGGCTGGTGGTGCAGGGTTGTTTTTCAGATTGGAGGTCTGTGACCAGTAGAGTGCCACAAGGATCAGTTCTGGGTCCACTACTTTTCGTCATTTACATAAATGATTTGGTTATGAACATAGGAAGTATAGTTAGTAAGTTTGCAGATGACACCAAAATTGGAGGTGAAGAAGGTTACCACAGATTACAATAGAATCTTGATCAGATGGGCCAATGGGCTGAGAAGTGGCAGATGGAGTTTAATTTAGATAAATGCGAAGTGCTGAAAAGACAAATCAGGGCAGGATTTATACACTGAATGGGAATGTTGCTGAACAAAGAAACCTTGGCGTGCAGGTTCATAGTTCCATGAAAGTAGAGTCGCAAGTAGATAGGCAGCGAAATCGACGTTTCGGGCAAAGGGCCGATTTCGCTGCTCCTTGGATGCTGCCTGAAATGCTGTGCTCTTCCAGCACCACTAATCCAGAATTTGGTTTCCAGCATCTGCAGTCATTGTTTTTACCTCGCAAGTAGATAGGACAGTGAAGAAACCATTTGGTATGCTTTCCTTTAATGGTCAGAGTATTGAGTATAGGAGTTGGGAGGTCATGTTGTGACTGTACAGGACATTGGTTAGGCTACATTAGTCTCCTTCCTGTCAGAAGTATGTTGTGAAACTTGAAAGGGTTCAGAAAAGATATACAAGGATGTTACCAGGGCTGGAGGATTTGAGCTATAGGGAAAGGCAATACGGTATAGAGACAAGGTCTTTTCCCTGGGATGGGGGAGTCCAGAACTAGAGGGCATAGGTTTCGGATGAGAGGAGAAAGACATAAAAGCTAACTAAGGGGCAACTTTTGCACGCAGAGGGTGGTGCGTATACGGAATGAGCTGCCAGGGGAAGTGGTGGAGGCTGGTACAATTGCAGCATTTAAAAGGCATCAGGATGGCTATATGAATAGGAAGAGTTTCTAGGGATATGGGCTGGATGCTGTCAAATAGGACGAGATTAGGTTCGCATATCTGGTTAGCATGAATGAGTTGGACTGAAAGGTCAGTTTCCGTGCTGTATATCTCTATGACTCCAAATTGAATTAATGCCAATTTTGACGCTATTGGACAATAACTTTCAAAAGTTGATTCAGAGACACTATTCCCATGTAAAGGAATGGTTGGAAAATGGGAGGCCTTTAAAAATGAGGTAACAAGAGTTCAGTGACAGTATTTTCCTGTTCGTGTGAAATGCAAGGCTGGTGCAGGATATGTTTGCTATTGACTTATGATTTCAGTCCACATTCACAAACACCAGTACATGATCAACAGTTGGAACTTCTTGTTACTACAAGACACATCTCATTTTTCTTCATTTTTTAGTTTCTCCTTAGTGGTCTCCATTGTTATATATGTAATGATTCTGAAGGAGTTAATATTCATATCACATTGGCTCCACTCATTCTACTGAAGCCATACACACTGGGTGGCAAGGAGTTCCAATCTAGCTTTAGGAGGGAGCAGATGTATCAGTACCTGCTCCTTTTGGTCCTAGCAATGATGTCCAACCAGGTGTAGTTGTACTTGGGGCGATCATGCAAAAATCCTTATTGTTATCCAAGATCAGTGCCTCTTCTTTCAATATTCCATGTTGGTATATTCGCTGCCACTAATTACTTAGGCCCAAGACAAACCAAAGACAAAAGGATGATTGGTAACTGTGAACTATCACCTTGAACAACTCTTACCTAGCACCACACACTCGAGGAGGAGGCAAATACCAAAAGGTGCTGAGGTGGTCATCTGGGAACATGCCACATTCGAATTACTGTCACTCTTAGACAGTCACCTAAATTTCAGGATCCAATGTTTCCACTCTAGTTTGATGTGTTCTCAAATATCTAGATTTTGTGAATTTGCAAGAAACTTACTGGACTTACATCAATAATGGTGCCATGAATTTGCAGGAAGGTGACCCAGAGACATCCAGTCAACTTGTGCTATGTCACACCATCAACCTGTGGCGAATGTGCATGTTTAGAATTCAAACCGCTTGAACAATATGAAGGCAGCCTTTTTCCAAATTTGTGAATGGAAATATAGTGGATGGATTGTTTCTGACATATATTACAATAGACAATAGACAATAGGTGCAGGAGTAGGCCATTCTGCCCTTCGAGCCTGCACCACCATTCACTATGATCATGGCTGATCATCCTCAATCAGTATCCTGTTCCTGCCTTATCTCCAGAACCCTTGATTCCACTATCCTTGAGAGCTCTATCCAATTCTATCCGACTGGGCCTCCACTGCCTTCTGGGGCAGAGCATTACATACACCCACCGCTCTCTGGGTGAAGACGTTTCTCCTCACCTCTGTCCTAAATGGCCTAACCCTTATTTTTAAGCTGTGTCCTCTGGTTTGGGACTCACACATCAGCGGAAACATGTTTCCTGCCTCCAGAGTGTCCAATCCTTTAATAATCTTATACATCTCAATCAGATCCCGCCTCAGTCTTCTAAACTCAAGGGTATACAAGCCCAGTTGCTCCAATCTTTCAACATAAGATAGTCCCGCCATTCCAGGAATTGACCTCGTGAACCTATGCTGCACTCCCTCAATAGCCAGAATGTCTTTCGTCAAATTTGGAGACCAGAACTGCACACAATATTCCAGGTTCGGTCTCACCAGGGCCCTGTACAGCTGCAGAAGGACCTCTTTGCTTCTATACTCAATCCCTCTTGTTATGAATGCCAGCATGCTATTAGTTTTCTTCACTACCTGCTGTACCTGCATGCTTGCCTTCATTGACTGGTGTACAAGAACACCTAGATCTCTTTATATTGCCCCTTTACCTAAATTGACTACATTTAGGCAGTAATCTGCCTTCCTGTTCTTGCCACCAAAGTGGATAACCATACATTTATCCACCATACATTTATCCACATTAAACTGCATCTGCCATGCATCTGTCCACTCACCTAACTTGTCCAGGGCACCTTGTAATCTCCTAACATCCTCCTCACATTTCACCCTGCCACCCAGCTTAGTATCATCAGCGAACTTCCTAGTGTTACTATTAATACCATCTTCTATATCATTAATATATATTGTAAAAAGCTGCGGTCCCAGCACTGATCCCTGCGGTACCCACTGGTCACAGCCTGCCATTCCAAAAGGGAGCCGTTTATCACTACTCTTTGTTTCCTATCAGCCAACCAATTTTCAATCCAAGTCAGTATTTTGCCCCCAATACCATGCGCCCTAATTTTGCTCACTAACCTCCTATGTGGGACTTTATCAAAGGCTTTCTGAAAGTCCAGGTACACTACATCCACTGGATCACCCTTGTCCATCTTCAGAGTTACATCCTCAAAAGATTCCAGAAAATTAGTCAAGCATGATTTCCCTTTTATAAATCCATGCTCACTCTGACCTATCCTGTTACTGCTATCCAGATGTGTTGTAATTTCATCCTTTATAATTGACTCCAGCATCTTTGCCACCACTGAGTTCAGACTAACTGGTCTATAATTTCCTGCTTTCTCTCTCGCTCCTTTCTTAAAAAGTGGTACAACATTAGCCACCCTCCAATCCGCAGGAGCTGATCCTGAATCTATCGAACTCTGGAAAATAATCACCAATGCATCCACGATTTCTCGAGCCACCTCCTTCAGTACCCTGGGATGTAGACCATCAGGCCCTGGGGACTTATCAGCCTTCAGACCTAACAGTCTCTCCAACACCAATTCCTGGAAAATATAACTTCCCTTCAGTTCAGGTCTTTCAGCCACTGTTACCTCTGGGAGGTTGCTTGTGTCTTCCCCAGTGAACACAGATCTGAAGTAACAATTCATCTCTTCCATTTCTTTGTTCCCCGTAATATATTCCCCTGTTTCTGTCTTCAAGGGCCCAATTTTAGTCTTAACCATTTTTTTCCCTTTCACGTACCTAAAAAAGCTTTTACTATCCTCCTTTATATTTTTGGCCAGTTTACCTTCATACCTCATTTTTTTCTCTGCGTATTTCCTTCTTAGTAATCTTCTGTTGTTCTTTCAAAGCTTCCCAGTCCTCTGTTTTCCCACTCATCTTTGCTATGGTTATACTTTTTCTCTTTTGACTTTATTAGTTTCTTAACTTCCCCCGTCAGCCACGGCCACCCCTGCCTCCTCATAGGATCTTTCTTCCTTTCTGGAATGAACTGATCCTGCATCTTCTGCATTATACCCAGAAATATCTGCCATTGTTCCTCCACTATCATCCCTGCTAAGGTATTGCACCATTGAACTTTGGCCAGCTCCTCCCTCATAGCTCCATAGTTCCCTTTATACAACTGAAATATTGTCACTACCGATTGTACCCTCTCCCTTTCAAATTGCAGATTGAAGCTTATTGTATTATGGTCACTACGTTGCACAATATCAGATCCAGAATTGCCTTCTCCCTGGTAAGCTCCAGGACCAGCTGTTCAAAGAATCCATCTCGGAGGCACTCCACAAAGTCTCTTTCTTGAGGTCCAATACCATCCTGATTCTCCCAGTCTACCTGCATGTTGAAATCCCCCATAACAACTGTAGTAACATCTTTGCGACAGGCCAATTTCAACTTACACCCTAAATCCATACTACTGTTTGGGGGCCTGTAGATAACTCCCAAGAGGGTCTTTCTACCTTTAGAATTTCTCAGCTCTATCCATACTGACTCTACATCCCCTGATTCTAGGACCCCCGCACAGGGGACTGAATATCATCCCTTACCAACAGGGCCACCCCACCCCCTCTGCCCATCATTCTGTCCTTACGAAAGCACGTATAGCCTTGAATATTCATTTCCCAGGCCCTGTCCACTTGAAGTCTCAATTATCCCCACAATATTGTTGCTGCCAATTTCCAAAAGAGCCTCAAGCTTATCCATCTTATTTCTAATACTTCGTGCATTCATATATAGTATTTTTAATTTGTTACTGCCCTCACCCTTCCTATCAACCCCTATTTCACTCAACCTTACAGCATGATCCCTTTTTGAGTTTCTAAAAACACTTAATTCTTTGAAAAGCTCTTTATAACTTTTTCTCATTTCATAAATGTACTTTATTCGTAAAAATATCTTGATATACATACCTAGTCACTAAAGCAGTTTGATTCTCTACAGTAGCATATGAAAAAGCAAACAAACATTGGAGTTTGACCGCATCCAGCAAACAAACCCAAAGCATTTCATATCTGTACAAGATGATATTTACGTGCGTTTGAGGCACCAGGAGGTTCCGCTACTGAATGGTCTCCTATTTAACTTCGGCAGAAAGACTTTAGGCAGTGTCTTTCTCCGATGTATCTTGGCAGCAGCTACCCCAACCATTAGTGCGTCCCCTCAGCACATAGACAAAGTCTCTTCCTTGGGGTGGTGGAGTCCAGAACTAGAGGGCATAGGTTTAAGTGAGAGGGGAAAGATATAAAAGAGACCTAAGGGGCAACTTTTTCACACAGAGGGAAGTACGTGTATGGAATGAGCTGCCAGAGGAAGTGGTAGAGGTTAGTATGATTGCAACATTTAAAAGGCATCTGGATGGGTATATGAATAGGAAGCTGAAAATGTGTTGCTGGAAAAGCGCAGCAGGTCAGGCAGCATCCAAGGAGCAGGAGATTCAACGTCGATTCTCTTGCTCCTTGGTTGCTGCCTGACCTGCTGCGCTTTTCCAGCAACACATTTTCAGCTCTGATCTCCAGCATCTGCAGTCCTCACTTTCTCCTATATGAATAGGAAGGGTTTGGAGGGTGGGTGCTGGCAAGTGGGACTGGATTAGGTTGGGATGTCTGGTCGGCATGGACAAGTTGGACCGAAGGGTCTATTTCCCTACAGTACATCTCTATGACATAGTCCTGAACCTTGGAATGTGCCAGCATGCAACACTTGGTCAGGGTCAACTCCTTATTCTGGAAGACCAGCAGGTTTCAGACAGACCAAAGAGCGTCTTTCACTGAATTGATGGTCTTCCAGGTTCGGTTGATGTTTGTCTCCGTGTACATCTCAGGGAATAGATGAACCTCAACTAATACCACTGCATCTTTCTCCAGATTTCATTTGCAAAGGCACATTCCAGCAGGGGATGTGTGACCGTCTCCACCCTCCTCATACCCACTTAGAGGGCAGCGTGTGGTTGTGCAGAATGGCTGGGTGGACATGAAGGATCTCACAATAGTGCCCTTCTCACCACCAGCCAAGCAATGTCTTGGTGCTGATTGGTAAGCTCTGGTGATGAGGCATTCTGCCAAATGACTTTGACAATCTGCTCAGAGAACTATACAGCAGGATCCATCGTCTCCTTTTCCTTTAGGGTCTCAAAGACACAACTTGCTGACCACTTCCTGATCGACCTGTGGTCAAATATGTTTTTCTTTGCAAATTTCTCCACGAAGGACAGGTGATACAGAACGGTCCAACTACTCGGAGCATTCTGCGGCAGCAAGATCAGTCCTATCCTTCACAATACCGGGGACAGGTAGAACGTCAGTAGGTGGAGACACTTGGTGTTTGAGTACTGAGAGTCCATCATAGCTTGATGCAGCCACACCCAATGGTGGCCATCAGGACGAGGGCAACGTTGGAGACATTCTTACCCCCAACCCCAGCCAGAGTTTTGTAAATAGAGTTCCTGTAGACCCAGAGCTGTGTTGCTGGAAAAGTGCAGTAGGTCAGGTTGCATCCAAGGAGCAGGAGAATTGACGTTTTGGGCATGAGCCCCAGCCTAACTTAGGTCCCAGATGCCCTCACATAGTACCTATTTTTGTAAATTTTGAAAATATACTTTATTCATATAAAATAGTCACAAAAGCAGTTTGATTCTATATAGTTGGATATCAAGAAAATAAACAAAATATTGGACTTTGACTTGATCAAAATAAAGCAAAGACCTCTCTTAGACATATCAGATTAATGTTTACATTAAATTTGAAGCACTGGGAGGGTCCAATAACTGAACAGACCCCCATTTAACTTCAGCTGGAAGACCTCAAGCAGTGGTTTTTCTCCACTGCACTTTGATGGCAGCTGCCTCAAGCTTTAGTGAATCCCTAAACACGTAGTCCTGGACCTTGAAGTAGCCAGTCCGTGATACTCAGTCAGGGGTCAACTCCTTATTCTGGAAGACCAACAAGTTTCAGGCAGTTCAAAGAGCATAATAAAATCTTGAGGAACACTACAGAAAGGCAAGCCTTTTGTTCATCATACTATCACCCCTCTATGGAATAAACTTTACATCTGATTGCATGTGTCTGGAATCATGAATATCTAATTAGGGTAAAACTGACCTGAAAAATGTGCATTAGCACACTCCACTTCATTGTGTCACAAGGAGACTTCAAATTCACTAAATCCACCCCACTGTTTTTTTAAACTTCAAATGAGCTGTGAATTCTGCAGCTGAGGTCTCTTGATTTGCCCCAGGTTACAAGTAATGGCTCGAAAACGATACAAACAGAAGTTACTAAATAGTGTCAGATCCAAATATACTCGATTTATTGAATAAGATCACCCACTTTAAACTGAAAGGACCAATTCTATCTGAAGTAACAGCTTTGGTTTGAAATTTTACAGTATCACTGAAAATATAAAACTCAAGACATATCAAAAAAAGTCCTGAAATAACATGTCCAATATATAAATAAATCTCTCTATATATTTACACTTTCTGCAACTCTGAGAACCATATTTTTTTAAAAATCACTGATCCATAGTGTACAGTTAGGTGGTCACCCAATATCTCAAGGGATCAGTGTTAACTAAAAATAATGTAACTGCGCA
Source organism: Chiloscyllium plagiosum (assembly GCF_004010195.1). Taxonomy (NCBI): domain Eukaryota; kingdom Metazoa; phylum Chordata; class Chondrichthyes; order Orectolobiformes; family Hemiscylliidae; genus Chiloscyllium; species Chiloscyllium plagiosum. Next base: position 35,120,583 of record NC_057733.1, on the reverse strand, counting down.
TTCATCACTGCAGTGACAAAATCACACCCAGAGTGGCCATCTGACGGGGTGGGTTTCTGAAGATCTGCTCATTTTGACTTGCCATTGATGTAATTTCCTAAACTTAGAGTGAGCAGCTTTGATTGACAACCTAAATCTATGCATCTCTTAAAAACATAGAGGAATAAAAGCTTACAGCTCAAAGATATTTCCACATATTTCCGAGTTCTTGACTTAACAAGAAAATGGCTTGCGTGCCACCATTTACTTTGAACTAAGTTGTGCAAAGGGGGCAAATAACTATGCTTAATCCTTAAGTAATTTGCTTAGACAAATAAGTACCGGCAAGAGATAGTTCAGAACAGTTGATTCATTACACAGTATTCTCTGTGTACTTCAGCCAGCAGAAGATTTTGCCCATTGGGCAAGAACATATACTTCATATATTTCTTGATATACAAAATAATAACAGCAATAATAAAAAAAAAGCAGTTCAGGCAAGGACAGAAAGGACTTTGAAATAAGAGCATTAGCAAACAATCTACTGCATCCATCAGCTCCAGGGGAAATGGAATAGTGCCAGCAAAGTCCATTGAATCTCAAAAAAAACACAAGCTATTGAAGGCAAGTTAAGAAAAGAGTAAATTCTCTATAGAAGTGAAAATCAAGTTCTCTTCACCTGCTGGAAAGCTCCCTCAATTATTGAACTTTTTTTCACTGAATCATGGTCCCAAACAATGCAAAGTGTCGATTTACACTTTACTCAGGCTCAGATATTATCCAGACTTTCACATGAGCCACATTTTAACTCCATCAAATCCTACTGCAGAGTCAGAACAGTTCTGCAGATAGTTTTTGAAAAATGCATTTCAGTTCCTCTTGAAAGCTGATTTTGACTAGATTCTGAAGCTCCTATTTGCCACTGGGGCCTGCCCTTGGCTGCAATGATTGTAGATTGTTGAACCCAGTCAGTCATTCTGATAGATAAGTGATCCATGGAGAGAAGACGCCTCTCTTTCTGTTTAAAGATTCAAAGAGGCATTCCACAGCTAATTAGATGGCTTTAATGTAGCATCTCGACATCATCTTAGAGTCCCTCAACTCCTGACTGTATAGTTACAGCTTGACATCCCTTGATCACTGGGCTATGTTGTCTTTACTTCTTGTTGGTGAATAGGAATTATAAATAATGAATGAATTGTAAATGGACACTGAATAGTTGCATTGTGCAACATAATCTGTGCATTCTTGAGGAACTGGAACTTAAAATGGTGGAATCTCTTTCCTTTATTACAGAGTGGTCCTGTCAGAATTTGCATGCAGTCCAAAATGGGACAATGTCTTATAAGTACATCAATTTTTGTTGCCCTCTTTAAAAGTGTAAATGAAGCTTAACCAAGTTCACCATAAAAGCTTCAATTAACTGCTGTACTTACTGTGACGTGTTCTGTGCGATTCCAGCATAATCACCTCCATGAATTTGGGAGGACACTGTCACATTTAGAGAGATAATGGCTTGATAGCAAGGAAAGCTGTGTACCTAGCTGAAGCTTGGCTGTTCAATTTGAGCACACCATGCCTTCAGATAGATGAGGATAGTTCATTCTTGAATGCTAGCGATCTCTAAACAGATTCCTTGATTTCTTCAGGGAGACAGGAGATCCTGCCCGATTCTACTAACTGATCCCACCCTGCATGCAGAAGTTAGGTGAGATTTTTATACAGTTGTATTTTTTAATCTGTTTTTCAAACACTGAATAAGGTTGAGGACTGTATGGGAAGGGATCCATTAAACAGTGGTCAGAGAAAAATCATGATTTCTTTTTCATGCAGCTATGAGTTTTCACTTCATAGCAAATGGCACAAACCTTCTGCCATAGTTGATTTGTACATTTATGTCAGTGTGAAAGTCATCATTCACTAACTGCGTCAAGTTGAAACTAAATGAGGTTCACCACTTGATAAATTAAGTAATTGGAAGATTTTGTAACCGACCAATAAGGTTTTACTTTACCTGTTCTAATCATGAACATCATTATGAGTCTAATTAATGTCCAAATGGTGATAGAGATCAGAAGAAATTCAGCAAAGTTAGGATTTTTGGACAAAATTCATTTTGCATTTGTGATTGTGGGAAGAAAAAGCCACAATATTTACTGACAAAGGTAATTTTCCTCAAAGTCTTTTAATATATATATATATATATAAAATACAGACTGCAGATCTCACCTTCACTATTTGTTGCATATTATTTACGACTACAGAATTAATAAAAATGAAACACTGGCAGTCACCCCATAACAATGTTCTTTGCATACGTTTTTCTACAGTTCCTAAAATACCTAACGGAGTATAATAGTATAATAGAATCCCTTTGTTGCTTTTTTACAATTCACAAACTAAGAAATGGAGCAACAGGGGTTCACTTCACCATCATTTTTTTCCCCCCAAAGAAAAACATCCAAATTGAACTACTATGCAACAAAAGCACCATGAAATGAGTAAATCACATTTTGCAGTAATGGCTGCTGCCATTTTGCAGAGATTTTGATTACACTGTCTATTTAGAGGGAGCTGTGAACATTCGCATCTAACTGTTAGCCCGCAGGAGGGCTGAACAGCAAAATAAATCCAGACGTGTGCATAAATGCATTACAGAAAATTATGTCCTCTCAAATCAAAATTTTTGTGTGATATGTGAGCTTCTAACTTTCATTTGTGAGCATTATTTCCTCACAGGCCTTGTAGACCTCAAAACAATCATTAATGTACAATAATTTATGGAACTATTCACTTTCTCTTTGTTGTTAGTGTTGTTAGCCTGGAAATAAAAAAGAACTTATAAGAAGTGACAATACTCCAGAATTAACAATAAACTAGGAATGTGCTCAGATTAAAAAGAAGAGGGCACTATTGAAAAGAAGTGGCATTTTATATACAGAAAGTGTACTGATGGATGAGAACCAACCATTATTGAATGAAATAACATTAAGTGGGGTCTACTGTGCTGCTTACTCCTGGCTGTCAAAGCTACATGCAGTGTATTTAAATTAAATTTATAAATTTGCCAAAATAAAATATCTGCTTTACGAAAGCAGGAAATAAGCACCCCACTCTAGTTCAGTGAGATAACTCATATATAATTGGACATTTAGTTTACAAACTTCCCACAAAATCTGTGCACCATAAACCTGTAATGAATTGGAGTTCAGATGTTAAAAAGCAGATTTGTAAAGCTGCTTATCAATGTCACCTGAATGTGTCATTTTTTAATGTGCATTGTTATTCACAATCTGAGGAAGTACTTGCACAATGGTGAGATGTGACTTGTGTGTTTTCATGTCTCTGTATGGGATGGATCTATATGAATGGGAGGGGGGGGGGGGGGGGGAGGTGTGGTACCTGTCATTGTGCACTCAATATGCAGATACCTTTAAATTTGTTTGCTTGGCCAGAAAGAGGCTATATCTTAAAGGACACAACCTGCAAATAGTCTACACTGTACCTTCCAGGTTGTTAATGGCAGATTAAGGAAATATTAGCAATTATGGAGGTGTCAATGGGATTGGAGGTATGGATGTGTTTGATGGGACCTGTGCATGATGGAGTGTTGTGCATGCTAAGGAGGTGTGTGAGCCTGAGAGGGAATGTTATTGTGTAAGGTATGAGGTAAGGTAGGTATGTGTGAGATGTGATTATGTGGATACATGTTTCTGAAGGGTAGGTACAAGTAGGGTGGGTGTGCGTGAATCTAGACTGGACGTGTGTGTGTGTCTCTATCTGTATAGGGTGGGTGTGTGTGTGTGGCTGTATGGTGGGTATGTGTGCTTGTGGGGGAGTAGGGTGTATGTGTGACATGGTAGGGTACATGTGTGTGAGTGCAGGGTGCATATGTCTGTATGTGAGGATTAGGCTAGCTGTGTGTGAAATGGAGTAGGGTGTATATGCATTTCTGGAATTTAATTCCCTGCCGCCATAATTTATCAAAATCAACCGAGGAAAGTAAATCATGTAACACACTATATGAAGTGAAATAGGTTTGTACTGTATAGTTTGCATTGTCACATTCAGCCCTATGTCCAAAGACCTGATTTATTCAGCTTGTTTACCTTTCTTACACTCCAGGTTATCATTCTTCCCCTACCTAAAAATTAATGCCACAGCTTTTCCTAAGGCCTTTGCCACTCCCTCTCCCTCTTGAACGCCACACTATCCCTGAGGCCTCTCAGTCACATTACTTGGCACCATTCTGTCTCACATACACAATTAGTATTTCATTATCTCAAACATCAGCAGCTCGTGAAGATCAGCTGATAACATTTCATATCAGCACTCATTCTGATGTGTTTTCAAGCAAGTATTTTAGTTTTCAAAACTCGAGCGTGGGAAATCACATGAAAAAGATGACATTTTTTGTGAGTACTCCTTGGGGCTACTTAAAGCCTTATAGACCAATTATTTACTAAATTTGAAAAGCTGTGCTCCAGTCGGTGGGTCGAAGACCACAAATACTTTTGTGTTGTGATTCTTGAACTCATTATTGAATCAAAGCTGTACATTGGGATTTATTTTTCTTGTCAGGTTCTTGACATAAATTAACACCCAGAATTTCCATCTACTTACATGGTTTGTGTTGTCCTATGTGGAATGCACATTCCCCCTCATATTCCATTAACCCAAGGCTGAAGGAACCATAGATATATACAGAGAGAGTGCAGCAGTTCACATGACTAAAAACAATTGGCTGAACCTGGCCTGCTTTACAAGCATACCCATTTACAACAACATAATTACGGAACATTGTAGAGTTACCCGGAGTGGAAAGGTTAAAATTCCAGCCACCTCTTGATAATGCAATGTATGGCTGCTCCCCTCAGATCTACATTTACCAGTCAGTTAGCAATAGACCTTTGGGGTGCCACAACTATAGGAGGCGACAACCTTGCAGCATTATCACTGCCTGTTAATCCAGAGACCCAGACAATGTTCTGGAGATGCAGTTTTGAATCCTGCCATGGCAGATGGTGGAATTTGAGTTTAATAAAAATCTGGAATTAAGAATCTAATGATGACCATGAATGTATTGTCGATTGTCAGTAAAAAAAGGTCAGAAGTGACCTTGAGAGAAGGAAATTGCCATCATTATCTGGTGTGTCCTCTATGTCACTCCAGACCGTGAATGAATAAAAAAAATTGTCTGTTTCAGGTACTGGATTGAATATGCCACAGGGGGTTGATTTTTTTTTGATCTTTCATTCCATAGGATGAGATTGAAATCTCCATCACCTAAGAGTGGTCGTGAGCATGTTCAGTGGTGATTGACTGTCTGTCCCACCAATGGGAAACTTCACGAGATTGAGACCCAATCAGCTGGTTAAGTGCTGGGGCCTGTGAGCTTCTTGGCAAATTACAGGCCTTGATGTTTTAGTCTTGCATTGCCAAAAACTGCCAACAAATCAGAGGCCAGCAGCTGCTGGGTACTAGAGCTCACTGCTAGAATCCTATTCTTCAATGGATCCATTTGTGAGAAGGTGGATCTTTTTAGTTTGGATCCTGAGGTGTGGTGGGAGGAGGGTTGGGGATGTCAGAGGCAAGTTTAGGAGGCTGACTTTCACTGGCCATCTCTTGCCCCTTGTATTCCTGCTTACAATGCCCTTTATCAGGGTAAATGAATCTCTGCTTTCAACTCAACACGACAGGCTGATGACCCAACAAGCCACTTCTCCACAGCCTTCTTGTCAAGGGTGATGTTTAGACTCCTGGTGAGTATGTCAGTAAACCTTTAAGAGATATGCTCATGAAATTATTAATGTACCACAGCATGTGACCTAACAGATGAAGGTCTCATACACCATCATACCTTGAATTACTTGAAGCATGACATGCTCCTGGAGAAGGCTGCACTGTGGAACTTATTTGCTTATTACTAACTCAGACCAAATGTGACTGAAGAATGCAATGTTTGTGAGCAATAGTTAGCTGAAATAATTATCTATTGTATTCTTCAATGCCACAGGGATATCTGCACCTAGTTTCTTATGAGAGATAAAATAAGCATTGCAGCATGAGTCAAAATACTCTGCTAGAGGTAAGATCACATCACCAGGAAGACAGGCAAGCAGGCAAGATGTATGTTGTGGCCTGTAAGTGGCTATTTATTGATCATGTAGGACCTTAATTGCTGGTGAGTTAAATATGTGCCCAGTGGGGCTGCCTTTCACTTAATTGCTGAGATCCCAAGAAGGAACAAGTATCTCTTCAGGGCCAACTTGCCAAGTTATTTGCCCTTCTTGCTCTCACCACCTCCAGGGAGAGAAAAACTTCACCCGTCTACCTGAAGCCAATTATTGAGAAACTCTATTTTGGTAATAAGCACTGAGCATTTAATGTGCCAGAGCATGTTGTGCAGAGGAATGGGCTGACTGCGTGGAATGTGAAGAATTGGCCTTTTACTTAATCTTGCGGGCAATAATTTAACATTTAACCATGTCCAATTTCAATAATGTTCCATCGGGCTACAGAAGCATATTGTGACAGTGTCAAAACAGTATGTGGATGGGGACGGGGACTTGCCCAGATTGTCCCCACTAAGTTGTGTCTGCAGTCAGAGACCTGCTAAATCATTATCCTCTTGGCTTGTCACCAGGACATTTGGAAGATTTCAGAATTCCTTTTTGTATTTCCTTTGTGTGTGAAGTCATCATTTTTCATCTTCCACCCTCCAAAGTTTCCTGCTTCCGTATGGATAAATTACTATTTATAACTGTCATCCATCATTCATTTCTTTTTCTGGAATTCTTCATCTTTCAGCTCTTTTTGTTTGCTCTTTCTTTCATCTTATTAAATTTCTTTTTCTCTCTCCCACTTGGTTCCTGTCCATAGCTTTTCTCTCTCCGTCTCTCATTTCACACAACTATGCACTCTCATGCATACACACAGAGTTGTAATTTATTTGGAGTTAATGAGTAAAGGCAGGGGCCAGTATTAGCTTCATTACCTTCCATTCGTCATACTCTCTCCTAATGGAGGAACCTCCATGCTGAGACCCTAATGGTTACATTAAATTAGAAACCTCTCGGTTCTTTTTTTTTGAAAAAAGAAAAATCTATTTTGATGCAGGCAATTTCTCCTTTAGCTGATTAATCATGCAATGGACTCTCCCTTGCAGAACACACTAATTCCTCTGTCAGGTTCAAATGGGGAAGAACCTGTCCTTTTTCGGAGACAAGTAACAAACTTGTATGCTAATTACATATTTGACCGGAGCTAAATGGCACTGACTGAATGGGGGGCAAATTAAGAAACCAAGTTAGTGAATTAAGAGGAAGCCCATTAAAGATTACCTGAGGGGAAAGTGAATGCAGTCTGTAATTTCAAGCATACGTTGTGCCAGCAGTTGTAAATCCCAGCAGAATCTAATTCACTTGGCAGTTACATTCAGCCGTGTGCCTTTTCCTTCTTTATCATCTTACACCTGTTTGATGTGTATTTAACTCATTTCGCAGTTTGCTTTCATCTAGCTCCTGAAATGCAATAAATCCTTCAACACAGGTGACAGAATTCTAAAAAGTAACATGATTTGATGCTCCTGGTTTTGTCCGTACAGTGTGTGCAGGTCCCCTGGGTTTATTCACATTGACATTGGTGCAATGCAAGTTTTGCTTCCCTCTTATACTAGATTCTGAATCAGGGTTTACTCTGCACAGAAATGGAGGAAGTCTCACTCAAGTTTCACTCCAGATTTAAATCAGGCCTGTGCTCCAGATTGCCAATACAGAACAGTAGCACAATTGTGAAAAATAGAACCTGTTCACTTTCCTACTACTGTATAGTGCAGAGCCTTTGCATAAACTGGCAACAACCACTTTTAACTGCAATTAAATGTGCATTATTCTTCAGTTAGATGATTCGGCTGCACTGTTTTCTCTGCATGGATCATTTGGATCTTTCTTTAGTGAAAATGATGAACAATCAGATGCACTTCACCAGAAGCTGGTCATTGTCCCTCTGTATCCTTCCATTAGGATTGGTAGTACACACGAGTATTGACTTCTTCATAACCTTAGTTTGAGCTGCTCGTGGTCTTCAGGCTGGGTTGCTGAGAAAATGTGGAATCCAAAATGGACTAGGCTTTCCTGGAACTGGAAGTGATGTTGCAGTGAGTTAGATTGTGTAATCTTTTCCTTTCCCTTGAGGAGAATATATTCTTTCAGGGTAGCACAATGGGTGAATATTTGTCTGAAGGTTGATGGGGTTGTGCAACTGCAGAATGCCCACCAGGTCATCAATCTCAGATGATGGCTACATGAATTGTTCTAATCCATTAACCGAACTTTAGTAAATAGATCAGATTAAAGAAAACTAGAGAAATTGGGGATTGGAAAAATTAGCAGGAATCTCATAGTAATGGAGATAAAACACTACATACGTGGTTTGTTTTTGCTTTAATAATATTAGGGAATTTTGTCATTGCAAGAGCAAGTCATTTTGAAGGGAAATGGGACATTTTCTACTTTGGGAGCCTCACAATCAGTGATAAAATTTGATCTGTGATCATGGAATTAAATATGTTTCACCTGAAATGTTGTGCTTTTCGATTGCATGAATGTGACTTGTGCATTTCTGACACCAGTCATCCAGTGGTTTTTTGAAGGGGATTAACTGATTTTATATTCATGCCAATGTTTTTTTTTGTCTCTAAAGCTAATGAGTGAGTGAAACAGCAATTTAACAAAAGAATTCTAATGGCACATTATTTTTAAGGCAAGAAGGCAAACGAGAACTAAAGTAGGCACAAGTTTAAAGGCAAATATAATCCTTTATTTAAAAAAAAATGGAAAGGACAACAGAAAACAGAGGAAGAAAAGCAGCATAATGAAATTGGGTCAATTTTCCTGTTGTTTCATATCCATTTGGTATTTAATTCCTCTAAATGTAGGATTAAACAGATTTCATTTCTTTAGGCTTGGCTGGAGTTGAATCCAATGACCAGTGTGTCAATCCATGCAGCAATAACTAAAACATCAATAGCTGTAGCTCACGAATGCTCCATTTTATTTCCCAAGAAACAATGCACTGGGACACTCTAGTGCTCTGGCTGGATCTCAGTTGGGTGTAAACACAAGCAAAAAGTTCAAATCAGGTATGGGCCCTGTAAAACAATTATTTTAATTACTCCCGCAAGCATTACAGATGACTGGCCATCGAGTTAGAACAGGATCAGGTTTGACTTTAACCGCTCCCTCCTTAGCCCTGACATGTTGTTCAAAATTAATCAGTAATGGTTGTTTGGACATCTTAGAGGAAGAGAAGCTGGTAATTAAGTAATTGAAATTCAGCCATGGAGTCACTGTCTTCAAAAGAGGAGAACAACAAGGAAGAATGCTGGAAAAAGGTTTCAGCGGGCAAGGAAGCTTTCCCTGGCTGAAAGATGCAGATTTCACTCAGATCAGTCTCTGCCACATGTGCATAAGTGTGACAGTCCCTTCCCGGATATTCTCTCTCAAATAACCCAGGGATATTCCAACTCAGATATCGAATGAAGGATCAGAGTGCCTCATGGCAGGCACTTTTGAAGCAGCCTCTGTTCCTGGAGATTTCAGGCCTTTGCTGTATCTGGAATCCTACATTAAACAGCTCGAAGATGTGGATGTCCATATAAGGAATAAACATGACAAAGTTTCATGGCCACAAAATTTCGCTTTTCAGCACTTGGCATGTATGCTGGAAAGGTTTCTTTGGCCTTGTGATGGTGTCGGTGCTGTGCACTTCTGCTGTGAGTCATGCTAGACACCATTGTAGGGGGGACGTTACCATGTAGACAGCAAGCAAAATAACAGATGGTGATATCTATCCATCTTAGTGTTTATGGCTGATTTGATGCTCATGCTGCCATTTTAGAACTTCAATTTTCCAACTAATTCCCTCTCATATAAACATTCCCCCACATTCACAGTCCAGAGTCAAAAAGTGTGGTGCTGGGAAAACACAGCAGCTCGGGCAGCATCTGAGGAACAGGAGAGTTGATGTTTTGAGCATAAGCTCTTCATCAGGAAAGTTGCAGGTCTGGGAGAGTGTGGTCCTGAGTTGGGGCAGGGCTGACTGCAGGGAGAGTAAGTGGCAGTACATGGCTGCGAGCGCAGAGCACAGGATCCAGAGGGAGAACCTTTTCTGGAGGCTTTGGATTTGCTGTGGGTACTGGTTGTTCTGGTCCGGTCCAAATTGTGATGGTCTGCATGTAGGCTGGAGTCCATGCAGGATCAGTCGGTTCCACAGGCAGGTGCTGAGGAAGGAGATGTGGCTGTGGTAGGGGCTTGCTTCAAAATGTGGCTATAGAACTTCAGGGCAGAGGAGATGACCTGGAGGGTGCAATGACAGAGAGAGTCATTGTAGCAGGAGGAAGAGAACTTCTTCAAGGTGGGTATCCTTGAAAGAGGCTTTGCAGTAAGGTTATAATCAACTGAGAGAAAGTGAGGACTGCGGATGCTGGAGATCAGAGTAAAAAAGTGTGGTGCGAGAAAAGCACAGTCAGTCAGGTAGCATCCAAGGAGCAGGAGAGTTGAGTTTTTGAGCATAAGCTCTTCATCACATTCCCTCAACTTGAGTTCTGAGGGTAGACTGAAGAAGTTGGGACTGTTCTCTCTGGAGAGAAAAAAGTAGAGAAGCGATTTGATAGAGATTTTCAAAATTGTGAGTGGGCTGAATAGAGCAGATAGGGAGAAGCTGTTCCCACTTGCAAAAGACAAAAAGAAAAAGAGGGCATAGATTTAAAAAGGATGTGCAAACGAAGGAAGAGTGATGTGAGAAAATCTTTTTTTCACCCAGCAAGTTGTTCAGGTCTAGAATTCACAGCCCAGGAATGTGGTGGGAGCAAGTTCAATTGAAGCATTCAAGAATGCATTGGAGATTATTTTGTGAGAAATGGTGTGCAGGGATATGGCGGAATGGTAGAAAATTGACCCGAGGAAATAGAGCTGGTGTAAGCTTGATACGGGGTGAATGGAATCCTCTGCGTTGTGGCAATTCTATGATATAACCTTGCACAGTTCATAAGATATAGCAACAGAATTTGGCCTTTTGGCCATTCAATCACGGTTGATATGCTCCTTACCCCCATTTTCCTACCTTCTCTCCATATCCCTTTAATCCATTACCAATTAAAAACCTATCTAACTCCTCCTTAAATTTACCCACTGTCCCAGGATCCACTGCACTTTTGGGTAGTGAATTCCACAGTTGAGCATGTGTTCAGCATAGCTGTATAAAAGACACAAACTACTTTTGGGTTAGTCACTGATTGATTTCTCCTAACATTTTGCTGTAATTGCAGATATTTACGGTGGTTTCTCGGGCTTTTAAAATTTAACCTTTCCAGGAATTGTTTCAGCAGGCATTGAAAGGCTTGTTCGTCAGTTCAAGCATTTAGTACAAACCACTTTGATCCCAGACACAGCTGCAATAGTGGACATTCCCTTTTGGAAAACAACATGGGTTGGGAAAGTGAACAGAAGCCAGCAGAACAGGGCAAGCTGCTGGAAGTGGGAGGCAGAACACAGGTGAGAAGAGATCACAGAGGGAGCACATATCCAGCCAGCATGTTCAGTTTCCCACCTGATCGTCAGCAAGTAACAATGTATAAAACGTCTTTATTTCAGGAATGATGTCCTTACTGAAACCTCCCAGGGGCTGCAGTCACAGAGGAGTGCAGAAACAACATGGCATGCAGCTTGGAAGGTGACCATGGCCAGGAACGTTGATCTGCTCAGAACTACACAGGCAGGAAGAGTTGATCATTGCAAACAGCTCACCATCCACTATTTCATGAGAGATGCGACTTGAGGCTATGTATTCCAAGACAGCTGAGCACAATTTATTCTGTCTGATCGGAGAGAAGCAGAAAGACTGAGTACTTGGCTTTGTGAGGGTTTGCAGGCTGCATCATGGTGCCATTGACTGGACACATGTTGCTTTGAAATTGGCCCATGTCAATTCTGAAAGGATTCCACGTAGAGTCATAGTCATAGAGATGTACAGCATGGAAGCAGACCCTTCAGTCCGACTCGTCCATGCCAACCAGATATCCCAACCTAATCTAGTCCCATTTGCCAGCACTTGACCTATATCCCTCTAAAGCCTTCCTATTCATGTACCCATCCAGATGCCTTTTAAATGTCGTAATTGTACCAACGCTAACCACTTGCTCTGGCACCTCATTCCATGCACGCATCACCTTCTGTGTGGGCCATACACTGAGTATCAGACAGGCGAATACAGTACAATCTTGATTATCCAAACGTCAGTTATCCGAATTTTGGATTATCTGAATAAGATCTCAAGGTCCAGTTAAAAACGGCATTAGGCAACTCAGCATTCAATTAAATGGCATTATGGCTACATTGCTGAATAACCAAGAAATGTTCGATAACGAGCACTCAAATTGCTGGTTGTTTACAAGAGATCAGTTATCGGTTAAACAGCATTATGGCGTGTTTTGCCGGATAACCGAGAAATGTTCGGATAACCGGCACTCATAAATTAGCGTTTGTTTATGATAAGATCGATTATCCAAACGATCAATTATCCGAACAAAATACTCCCCGTCCATCTCGTTCAGATAATCGAGGTTCTACTGTACTCAATGTTTGGCAGCAGCCATAATGCTTTCATTTTTGGCAGCCTGAAGTGCCATCTGTATCTGAGTCACCATGTCAAAGTAGGGGGTGACTACTGGGTGATAAGAGCTGCCTACTGATAGCATGACCTATGACTCCTGTGTGCAACGGAAAATGGACAGGACATAAAGGAAGCAGCACGGCCGCAGCAAATGGGATTGATCCGATCAACAGGGTGCTAGAATAAGCTCCTACCAGCTGCACCACTTTTGCAGGAAATTTGTAGCATTCAAGGAAGGTATATGAACATTTATGGCTCCCACCATCATGAACATTAGCATGACGCTGGCACCAGAACTCTCAAGTGCTAGTTTATTGAAAACTTTCCTCGCTCATTTTCTCGGGTTACGGAATTTGTCTTTAAACATGTTTTGGTTATTAAATATGGCTCTCTCTACAATGTCACATGCAGTTCTATTTCTCACTTAAACTGGTTCATTATTTCTTGCTGCAATGAAAACAATAAGATGCCAAGCAATGATGTTCTGCATGGTCCATGGACTGTTACTTTTGGTTCCAGCATATAGAATGCCCTATATTTGAACACCTGGGTTTCCTACTCAATGTGCATAGTGTCAGAGAATCATGCTCTGTTGGTGTCACCTACAGTTTATTTACCTATTTCAAAGTTAATGGCAGGGGTGCAGTCACATCATTTGTATTTGGCAGCGTAATTCAACACAGATTATTTGGTGATTCTGAAAGATCTTTAAAAAATTATCATTCTTTCCTACTTCCAGTACTTTATTGTCAGCGAATAATGATAGCGAGCCTTATTTCAACTATGACTAACTACCACTAGTTGAAATGTGTAATTGAAAATTACAATTGAGCATTATTTCCACTATCCAGCCTCTCATTATGAGATTAATTTGCTCTTGATCACTCTGCCATAACCGTTAATACCAAAAAGATAATCGGAACTGACAAGGAATATGACCATTAAATCCACCCAAACACTTCCACCAGTAGCACTGTGCAAAGGGAAACAGTCTTATCATTTTGAGAATTGCAGCAATTACTATTCATGTTCCATGATGCTGCCTTTTGCTAAGGAACTATGTCATATATGTTCTCACTCAAATGTGAGGTATTGTCTATTCAATACTGTACTTATCGTTGTCTCATTTGCTTGGGGCAGAAGTGACAGCACGTGGCATTTTGAACTTCCTCTCCACTGTTTATTCTGCAAACATTTCCAATTGTAATCAGAAAGAGGAATAAAAAAAAGTCTGACTGAGCTCGTGGGCATGAACGAAGCCTTGATAAACCCCCAGGGTTTCAGTCAGGATGTATATTGCATTCCTGCAAAGTGGATGGCATTTCTGATTAAATTTCTCATTCATATTCCTCCTTTACAGCTGCCAGTGTTTGCTAATAATCTTAGACCAACATTCAACCATTAAACCCTACACAAAGGTCAGACAGAAGATGGGTGGGGAATGTTAGATGGAATGCCAATGGGTTTTAAAAAACTTTTCTGCAGAACTTGGTTGCAGAATTTCGTTTTGATGACCTAAGTGGGCTAAATTGTCTCTTGTCAAACATCTACATAATTAGAAAAATTGTGTATAAACACTGAATCCCTGCACAGGAGAGAAATAATGAAGTATTATACTTCTCATATTGCTTCAAATAAACAACTGCTCTGTACTGATTCTCTACAAAACGCACAGCAAAAGTCCCACAGAAATTCAATCAATTGAGAGGCTGTCAATCACAAAGCACCATTTATTTTGTCAAAATGGTTTAAACTACCATTTTGGATTCAGAGATTTTCTATACAAATCTAACAGAAAACAAAGAATTATAGATGCCGTAAATCTGCAACCTTTACACATAATGGTAAGATGCTGGGGAGTGTGGCTGAACAAAGAGACCTTGGAGTGCAGGTTCATAGTCCCTTGAAAGTGGAGTCTCATGTAGATAGGATAGTGAAGGAGGTGTTTGGTATGCTTGCCTATTTTGGCCAGTGCATTGAATATAGGATGCCATGTTGTAGCTGTATTGATTAGGCCACTTTTGGAATATTGTGTGCTGTTCTGGTCTCCTTCCTATCAGAAGGATGTTGTGAAACTTAAAAAAGTTCAGAAAAGATTTACAAGAATGTTGTCAGGGTTGGAGGATTTGAGCTATAAGGAGAGGCTGAATAGGTTGGAGCTGTTTTCCCTGAAATGTCGAAGGTTGAGGGGTGACCTTATAGAAGTTTATAAAATTATGAGGGGCATGGATAGGATAAATAGTCTTTTCCCTATGGTGGGGGGAGTCCAAAACTAGAGGGCATAGGTTTAAGGTGAAAGGACAAAGATTTAAAAAGGACCTAAAGGGCAATGTTTTCAAGCAGAAGGTCGTATGAGTATGGAATGAGCTGCCAGAAGAAATGGTGGAGGCTGGTATATTTGCAACATTTAAAGGGCATCTGGATGGGTATATGAATAAGAATGGTTTAGAGGGATATTGGCCAAATGCTGGGAAATGGGACTAATTTATTTAGGGTATCTGGTTGGCATGGACATGTGTTTTTGTACATCAATATGACTCCACAGGTACAGAGTAAACTCTCCACAAGACCCACAATGCACTGTGACTAACCCTAAGTGACTTGTCAGTGTGGGAAGTCTGGGAGAAAGAAGATCCTCCAGTTCTAATGGACTTAGAAACCTCACACTGTCAAAGGCAGAATTAAAGTAAACAATTTTCAATCTGGAGTCTTACCAAACCATTACACCTCCAGAGAACTCATTCTTTAAGAATAATGAAATCTCCAGACTATGCGAAATTGTGAAGTCAGAGCTTTGTGGATAGGTGGGCTAGTGGTAAGTGTAAGTATATTCACAAAGGCGTAATGTTAGTAAAAGGAATTAAGTTTTGGGAGAGACACTGCATTAACATGTAAGGGTCTGAAAGAGTTAATGCTGAGGAGTACATTAAGCTCTACCCAATATGTCTATGTCACATGGACCTGGGTAAGGGGAGCAGCTTTTGATCTAAGACCAAATAATGAGGTCTTCCTCAGAGTCTCAGTGATAATTTCTATTATATGAATGCAACATGTAGTTAGTTGCCATCATATTATAAACTACATCTTCTTTAAGAAAATATTATTGCCTTGATAAAATGCTTGGTGTTTATTTCAAGCACACTAGACCCTGTAATACTAATCAAGAAAGAGGACGGTGGCCTCAAAGCCACGAGACAGATCTTACAGCATAATGATCTGTATTCATCTGACAACTTATGGATAAAAGGGCAGAATTGCATCAAGCAATTTGGGCTTCACTCAGACCTTAAACTTAGAGTAGAATCTCTACAGTTTGAAAGCAGGCCCATTGAGTTTCCACTGATCCTCTGAAGAGGATCCCTACATTCCCTATGGCTAATCTAGATAGCCTGCACAATGGACAATTTAGCACAGCCACTCCACCTAACCTGCATACCTTTGGACTGTGGGTGCAAACCAGAGACACCAGGAGAACATACAGACTCTGCACAGATAGTCACTCAAGGCTGGCATCAATCCCAGGTCCCTAGCACTGTGAAGTTGTACTGTTCGCCACAGAGCCACCGTGCCATTCCTTGTAGTATAGAAATTCACTGCCAAACTGCATAATGACAACCGGGTACAGAATTTGCAAATTCTGGTAAGACATGAATGGCAGAAGAAAAAAAGCCTAAAATAAAAGCTAAACGGTGAACTAATGTTCTTGCTTTGAGAAACAGTGACAGATGTTGGCACAGGAGGCAGAAGAAAAATGTTGTTATGATCCTTTGATGGTGAGTTGAACATTACTGCCAAAGTCAGCAGCCAACTAAGACCCTTGGCAAGTTGCCTCATTATTGAAGAGTCAATAATGAAAATAAAACTCTTCTGAAAGTGGCTTGCAACGATTTCTTTAATCATACGAATAGTTAAAATCTACATTTAACAGGTATTTGAATTTTCAGTTGATGGGGCAAATTTGTGCTGGGACTTGTGGTAAGGATACAAAAAGGTAGAAACTCGAGCTGTTAGTTAGCTAAGGTCCATCTAAGTTATCTTCTGCCAACCTGTTAGTCACATGATGCAATGATAATGGGTCTATACAATGTGAACAATTGAGAATAAGGATCCATTAATACTGCAAGCTTAAAATCAATGCTGAATTGATAGCACAAACACAGAGCCACATCCCTGAATGGATAACACAGACTCAGTCATATCAATGCTTCCATTTACTTTAAATTCAAGGCAGTGTTTGACCTGCTTTGTAAAGTATTGAGATCAATTGGACCTCGGAACCTTAAATTAATTGTTTAGAGATTAGGGACACATATTTAAAAGTTCTAAATTTTATCTGATGTGCGCACATACACAGACATGTTCTGATTTCTGTAGTTACTACCAGACAGGAGCCAGGTAATTTAAATAGTGTTCTGCCTGGTTTGAATACAAATTGCAACTACAGGTCTCAGCTGAAAAATACATGCACCTCAAGTGGCTTTGCAAGTGGATGAACACAAAATTTATTGCGTTATTTTGTACATTTCATGTTGCTTAAAGATGTGTAAGTAATATTTTACATTTATGGAGCCTGTATCTTTAAGAAAGGGCAGCATCCTCTTCTGCTGTTTATCAGATGGCAGGACTCTGGAAAGTAGTGAGGATCAAAGGGACCTTGGTGTGCTTATCCACAAATCCCTGAAGGTAGCAGGGGAGGGAGGTATGGGTGAGATATGTTCCTATATTACTTGAGGCATGAACAGGGAGGTTACACTGGGACTGTGCAGGATGCTGGTGAGGTCACAATTGGAGTATCACGTTCAGTTCTGATCACATTATAGGAAGGATGTAATTGCACTAGAGGGGGTGCAGAGGCGATTTACCAGGATGTTAGCTGGGCTGGAGGACCTGAATTCTGAGGAAGGCTTGGATAGGCTAGGTTTGTTTTCCTTGGAGCAGGACAGGTTGAGAGGGGGCCTGAAAGAGGTGTCTAAGATTATGAAGGTTATGCGCCAAGAGCTGGAAAATGTGATTAGTGTAGCAGATTGTTGTTGACTGGCACCAACATAATGGGCTGAATAGCCTCCTTCTGCTCTATAAAATTCAATGAATTTATGAGATGATATACCTCTTGAGCAAAGTTGTTGCATTAGTGATTGTCAAGCCATTGTTAGTTTCAGAGTGATGAGAGACTTGAATAAAACAATCAGGAGCTGTGCTCAGGGTCCCAACTTGTATCCTTTACTAACTAAATAAATTTAAACACATAAGTGTATTTAATCCCAGATTATACAATGCCATTGGAGATCTGCTAATTAATATTACATTTGTACTGCATGATAATAATAGGTTACTGCTAAACTTCGATCATGATAATTAATGGAGAAAAACATTAATGCCTAATTAATAATCACAGCCAAGCATTTCAACATTTTTTCTCATTCTTCTCTGACCTCCTTTACAGACTGCTCACTTCGTCAGGTTTTAGCTGTGAAATGTGAGTCATGCACTAAGCTAGCTCTCTAATGCGGAGGTATAAGGTCAGCCAGAGATTTGGCCTCCGGGCTCATCAACATTATTTGGGTGGGCTTGAGCTTCTGGCAGGGCTCCACACAAACCCAGTCAATAAGGATACACTTTGGGTTTCTTGCCTCACTAGCAGTGTCCTGAAGGAAAGCCTGCGTCTGTGTGTGTGTGTGTGTGGGAGAGGAGAACTTGGTAAAGGACTGATACGGAAACATAATGACTATTAATGAATTGAGGCCTTCACTTAATTAATATTTGTTTTTTTGGAGAGGGGTGTGGTCCTAATACAAGCTCCCATACTCACTTCATTCCAATAGCAGCTACATGTTTGTGCTATCGCTAGGATATTGTTAATAGCACACAGCCTTTCTCCAAACATCATTCTGTCCCCTGGAGTGTTGGAAGCAATTTGGGGGCACTTCCAGCTCCATAAATTAAGAAAATCAATAGCCATTGCAATTTCTAGTGTGCGTCTGGTAAGAATTGTTTCATGTGAGTAAATGTTACTCGTCTAAATAGAGGGAACTTTGTGGAAAAGATAACATATTATTAAGGGTATAGGATAGTAATAACATCATTTTCAAGAAGATTATGGTCATTACTGACCCTGAACTGCTCATTACCGGCCTAAGCAAAGTGAGGGATGATTATGAGACCCTCAGGGTCAGTAATGAGTATAATGTCCAAGCAAAATTACTATATAAACCTCACTGCCACAGCAGAGTATGCCACTTAAGAGTGTAACTGATTTTCCACAAATGTTTGTTCACCTACCAGGGGAATATACTTTAGAAGGTTTATGTATCAAATATTCAGATATATAAAGACACAAGAGTTTGAAAAATACCAGTTCATATCTACTTAGCAATCCACAGCCAGAGAAATGTGGTAGCTCAACTTCTA
Source organism: Chiloscyllium plagiosum (assembly GCF_004010195.1). Lineage (NCBI taxonomy): Eukaryota > Metazoa > Chordata > Chondrichthyes > Orectolobiformes > Hemiscylliidae > Chiloscyllium > Chiloscyllium plagiosum. Next base: position 35,101,524 of record NC_057733.1, on the reverse strand, counting down.
GTCTTGTCGACAGCAGTGGTTTTAAGAGGAGTTTTACAGAAATACACCTGGAGTTGGCTCATATCTCCTCCAGAGGCATTCCTTATATTGCAGTACTGCCATCAAAGGTGCAGTATTACATTTTTTTGATCCTAGCTACAGAAGTTTTCAAATTTGCATTGTATAAATGAAAATCTGGCCACATAGATTTGCATAAATCTTATTTATGGGTGAAATTTATATTAAAATATCATACGAGTCTGAGTGGATTGTGGTGAGATTTGAGTCAAGATTTGAGTGTTGCTGGAAAAGCACAGCAGGTCAGGCAGCATCCAAGGAATAGGAAAATCAACAATTCGGGCAAAAGCCCTTCATCAGGAATCTGCAGTACCCACTTCTGTTTGTGGAGAGATTTGAGTCATGTGAGAAGTCCAGTGAGGCCTATCTTGATGCTGGGAGCATCTTGTTCCATCTTTTGCCAAGCGGCAAGGCAAGATTCACACTAAGGAATAGGGAGGTGCCAGATAAGGGGGTTTATAGCTTGTTAAACACATTATACATGCCACAACTTGCCTCATTAATATTAAGCTTCCTATCTTATCAGACACGCCAACCAACTTAAATGTTGAGAGTTGGAAGTTGACATGAAAGTCAGAGCAAAGACCTGGTGACTTCAGCTCACTACTTCCTCCAAAAGAATTCCAAGTTGGACATCTGAAGGCATAGTCCATGGGCACTGATGACATGCAGTCTACATCCATGGACTAGCTTCTGGCATGTGCCACCCTTCTAACATTATCCATCTCTGCTTCACTTACAGGATGTTACTGTACTTTTATGCTGCACGTCAGTGTCACCGGTGACTCTCATGGTAGTACTGAAGCAAGGATACTGTGCTGTCAGGGACATGCACGCAGCTCATAGACTTTCCAGGTTACATCTCCACCAGCTGGCTCACTGTCATAGCATTCGCTCACTCTGAGCCCATCTGGATACTGCTTGAAGCATCCTTGCCTTGCATTGCATTGCCTTGCGTTACCATTTTGCCAAGTCCCCTCAGCCAGAGATAAAAAGCTTATATGACTTCTATCTTATTTTGCCATTTAGCACAGTCATAAAGCCAGGAAGCTGGTCCTGGTTTTCCAGTGCTCTCTGTCCAGGGGAGTAGCCTTTGTGCAGGGGCTGTTGGTGCTGTTAGTCAAGGGAAGCTTCTGATTCCAATTTAGGGGGTTGGGCATGCTCAATCAGCCACTTGGGGCTGTCGGAGTCAAGATCCTCTTACATAAGAAGATGAGGAGCCAAATATTGAGCAGCCAACCACCCATCTTGATTCTTTCTGCCGTATTGGGTGTTGCTTTCCGCTTGAAATGAGACAGTGACAAATAGTAAGGAAGGTGAAGTTGGGTGTTGCAGCTGTTACTTTAGTACAGGTAGGGAAGTGGCCCAGTGACTGAGTGGGCAGCAGGGAGGGCTTGCAGAGTTAGTAGCATCAGGGATTGGGGTGATGGACAGCAAGTGAGGGAAAATGCTGTAAGCAACACTGAGAGTGAAAAACCATGAACTGAAGTGGGAACAGTAGCAGAGATACAGCGAGTGTGAGGTTTCAGACAGAGGACGGTGGCTCTTACGCTGGCAGAGTGGAGAAGGTCATTGACCTTCTTCCTGTATTGATGAGCATTACTCCAGGTGGCTGAGACTACACTCCAGACCAGGCTGACATGGTGGTGTCATGGCCTCAACTGGTGGTCTTGGGGAGAAGGATTATCCCATTTTGTGTGCCATTCCATCTGGTAGGACCTCCAGGTCCCTGCACACAAAGAAGGGTGCCGATTTCCCCGAGCATGCCATGTGCAGTACGGCTCCAGCCACACTGTGCTTATCTGGCTGGACAATCAGCTTAGAAAATGGCACTAACACCAGTGATGCTGAGTGTTAAGTAGTTCTAGAAACAGTTTATGGTAAAATGGGGATAGAATCAGCTGAGAAGGGTACCATAGTGGTGGGGTAGGTAGTTAATGAGGCAAATTTGGTAAGATATGGTGAGAAAATACATTAGTCCTTACTGCAACCTTCTGAAAGACCGAATGCAACTTGCACTGAGCCAAATAAACCTAAGATTCAACCCTTCAACATTTAAAGAATAGTTTATAGCATAGCCGGGATTTTGCTGCTTTCTATTGCTTCAATCTTCTGAATATAAACTCACTAAGTCACAGGTGATCAGACACAACAATGACCAAATCTGAGATATCAACAATACCGTTTATTTACTTCTCCAATAATACAAATTGCCATTGGATTAACCCTGCTTTCTTGTGACAGATGCTATCTTATTTGCTGAGTTTCGTTAAAACTTTGTTTTTGTTTCAAGTCTCCAGTATCCGCATTCCTTCGTTTTCTTATAAAAGTTGCTGTGGTCTTTTGGAATCAGATATTCTTGTGTTCTTCCTGATCAGTGCTAGAAGAAAAACATCGGGAATGTATCTCCTTTTTCAACAGCATTCAGGCTCCAAGCAAATATTCATGTGATACGTACATGTATATACTGTTCTTTTGGCAAGAGACTGAAAATGGGAGCTAACTCTGCCTATTAACTGGGCCAAGACATTGTTTCCCCAAGTTTTTCCCATTTTGACCCCATATCCAGAACCCTGAAAATTGCTGTGAGCTCTCAGTGAGCAGTGTGAGAGTGGAGAAGGGGGTCTGTTTGACCAGGGGCCAATGAGAGAGGGAGCACACCTCTAATAACTTGACACCCCACCAACCTTTGTATGCATTGCATCATCCTCTGCCATTTCCGCTATCTACAAACGGGCCCCACCATTAGAGATATATTTCCCTCCCCACCCCATCTGCTTTCCGTAAAGACTGTTCCCTCCATGACTACCTCGTCAGGTTCATGCCCCCCAACAACCCACCCTCCCCTCCCGGCACCTTCCCCTTCCACCACAGGAATTGCAAAACCTGCACCCCCACCTCCCGTCTCACCTCCATCCAAGGCCGCAAAGAAGCCTTCCACATCCATCAATGTTTCACCTGCACTTCCACACATGTCAGTTACTGTATCTGTTGCTCCCGATGCGGTCTCCTCCACACTGGGGAGCCAAGACGCCTACTCTCAGAGCACTTCAGAGAACATCTCCAGAACACCTGCACCAACCAACCCCACCACCCTGTGGCCGAGCACTTCAACTCCCCCTCCTACTCTGCTGAGGACATGCAGGTTCTAGGCCTCCTCTATTGCCACTCCCTTACCACCCAACACCTGGAAAAATAACGCCTCTTCTTCAGCCTCGGGACCCTCCAACCACACGGCGTCAATGTGAATTTCACCAGTTTCCTCATTTCCCCTCCCCCCACCTTATTCAAGTTCCAGCCTTCCAGCTCTGCACCGGCCTCATGACCTGTCCATCTTCCTTCCCACCTATCCACTCCACCCTCCCCTCTGACCTTTCACCATTAACTCCACCTTCATTCACCTATTGTACTCTCAGCTACCTTCCCCCAAACCCCACCTCATCTCTCTCAACTCCAAGGCTTCCAGCCTCATTCCTGATGAAGGGTTTTTGCCTGAAACATCGATTTGCCTGCTCCTCCGATTCTGCCTGACCTGCTGCGCTTTTCCAGCACCACACTCTCGATTCAGATCTCTTTGATGGCCATTGATTAGATTAGGTTAGACTCCCTACAGTATGGAAACAGGCCATTTGGCCCAACAAGTCCACACCGACCCTCCGAAGAGTAACCCACCTAGACCCATTCCCCTACCCTACATTTACCCCTGACGAATGCACCTAACACTGTGGGCAATTTAGCATGGCCAATTCACCTGACCTCACCTCTTTGGAGCACCCAGAGGAAACCCACACAGACACGGGGAGAATGTGCAAACTCCACATAGACAGTCTCCCAAGGCAGGAATCAAACCTAGGTCCTTAGTGCTGTGAGGCAGCAGTGCTAACCATTGAGCCACCATGCCGCAGAGTTCAGGACTCCAAATTTCAGCTTGTGACCTTGGGAAACCCCAGCCTAGAATAAAGATTATCAAAGGAGAAAGGGGCTGGTCAGAGAGTAGGTTTATAACCTTAACCTGACAGTCAGAATTTCATTATTTTCCCTTCTACATAGTTTCCAAATACTAGGTATTTTTCACAAATTGTGTTTCATTTTGGGAAGCTCTCAACAATTGACATTTATTCAACATTCCAAATAAATTACAAGAAGCAGGCAATAGTAAATATAACCAGACTGGCTCAGGGAGACACAGACAGAGCTACAATTGCTTCATCTGGCAGCACAGAAAAAATACTGAGAGAGAGAGAGAATGTGAGAGAGAGCGAATGAGAGAGAGAGAGAATGAGAGAGATGGTGTTGGGGAAGACAGTGTCAAGAAAGAGATGTTGTGATGAATGGAGCTTGGGCAGTTGGGATTTTCAAATTGCATTTGTAAGTGAATTGAGAAAGATTTCCTTGCTTGAGTGGACACAGGGGGCAATGTGTTTGTCAGGGCAAAAGGAGTTGTGGGTAAAGAACCATACAAGGAAGTAATCAGAGCTGTGATTTATACAATGGAAGTCACGTGACATAAGCCATGTGCGACTATAAGGTTAATGATGGAGGCTTCAATGAGCAGCCAATAACGAAAATGAATGCTGTTGACTTAATGCCAAACAAGCGGCATATCAATGAGCACTGAGTATAATCAAATTGTTAGTAGATGAATTTAGTGAAAATTATACATGAAAATAGACAAAAAGATATGGGCTGAACCAATTAAATTTTGATTGGTATGGAAGTAAGTATGTTATTTTTAGCCAGTTCAAGTGTATGTCAATGACATTCCTGCTTTTCCTCAGCCTGGAACAGAGCTGGCACTGAATCTCCCGTTTCTCGCCTCATCCTTCATTTGATGTTCCACTTCCTTCTCACTCGTTTTCAAACTCTTTGTGCTGGGCTATGCTGATTGAGCCAAGCCCTTGCGGCCCCCAATTTAAGTACATCTAATTGGTACACTCAGTCCTAATCCTTTTCCTGTGCTGCCAGATGAAGCAATTGTAGCTCTGTCTCTGTCACTGTGAGCCATACTGGTTATATTTACTGCTGCCTGCTTCTTGTAATTTATTTAAATTATACTTTGAGCAGTTTGCTTTTGGTATCCATCCCACTTTAGTTGCTGTCAACTGTTATAATTTAGCCCCTCTCACAACTTGCTTCATTCATGTTTGCAGAGTTTCCGTAGGTGAACACAGGAGCTGAGGCTGAGAATCTCAGACATCTCCAAGCAAGCCTTAGGGTTAACAACCCCTTGTACTGGTCTGTTATGCGTCAGAATGCATAAAGGATGATAAACAATACTATGCAGGCCTTTGCTAAGTAGAAAAACACCATGATAATATGCTATTTAAAACAGAAATCAGATTTATATTACAAACATAAATTTACACAAAATCAAAACAATCCATTGTTTATATCTACATTGATACTTAATTGTTTCCATAGCCTAAAATATTAAAAGTTTAGAGTGCTTGGTGTCCTTAACCTAGTCCTGATGTGGAACACACATCATACAGTTTTTACCGCAGTACCTTGAGATGGAAACAATGAAATACCCGAAAGAACTGATCAACCAAGCACCTAGATGGTCCTTCTAGGAAGCATAGTTTCTTTGAAAAAAAGCTTCTAAGTTAGAATTGTAGAACCCCTACAGTGTGGAAGCAGGCCATTCAGCCCATCAGGTCCACACCAACCATCCAGAGAGTATCCCACCCCAATCCATCTTCCATGGCTAATCCATCTAGTCTGCACAGACACTTAGAGAATGTGCAAACTCCACACAGATAGTCTCCTGAGGGTGGAATTGAACCCATGTCCCCACTGCTGTGAGGCTGTAGTGCTAACCACTGTGCTATTCCTTTTCAATGGGTCATTAACTATATCACTAAATTAATTCTATCATCAAATCAATGAAGATTTCAATCACATCTCCAAAAGCTATGTGAAGATGTGTGTTAATAAAATCAGCTTAAAAGAAATCCTGTTGGAAATTTTATCAACCACCACCCCAGTTAGTAGCTGTGACAGACAGAGAGAAAGAGAGACCTCTACATATTGTCATTCCACAAGATAGTAAACTTGGTTAGAGAACATTGGTCTTAAATCTTATTCATGGACATATGAGTAACAAGGAGAAAGTGAGGACTGCAGATGCTGGAGATCAGAGCTGAAAATGTGTTGCTGGAAAAGCGCAGCAGGTCAGGCAGCATCCAAGGAGCAGGAGAATCGACGTTTCAGGCATGAGCCCTTCTTCAGGAAATGAGTAACAACACAAAAAGACACAATTTCCTTAAACCAGTCCCTCCCCACAGTGCCACATCAAACTGTTATTTCCCACATTAATTTGAACGGCTTTACCTTCAGGCTCAGAAACAATGTGCATCCTCTCCAAGCACCACACCATGACATTTAAAGTGCATTAGCCAAGCCAAAAGTTCGAATGGAAATGCAGATAAATGTTTTAAGATATTACGTAGGACAAAACCTCACAAATGTCAGATTTCTGTAGTTCACATGACTGTTACATTGGGAAATGCGTTGGATCCACCTTAATGCATTCCATCAAGAAAAATCCAAAAATTCTTTGACTACAGTATTCAATTATTTTTCAAATGCTTTCAGTTTTTTTGCCACCATTAATCTATCTGAAAGCTTATTCCTTTATCGTTGATTATTATTTTCCTGACGAAGAATTTCAAGCTTTAAAGTCCAAATGTAATATCTACTCAGGGTCCCTGATGTACAAATATCTGATTTACAAACGTTTGTATTTACAAACATGGTACAGGCTATCATTTAAAAAGACCTGACATAGAACACTTCCTGAACTTACAAATGGCTGCTTTACGTCGTCCTAAATTGTGCTACGATTTACGCATCATTCCACAGTGACAGCCACATCATCGAAACGGATTTCCATGATCTGGAATAAAATGATGTTATGGCCCATTGCATAAAGAGCCTTTGTGGCCTCCCTCATACAATAGCCCCTACAAACTGCACAATTTTTTTTTGTAACTCCAGAAACATCCTAGAGGTGTCAGATGAATAAAGGTTCATCATCACAGTGACCTTCACAGCCATTGACAATAAGTCCTGAATCTGCTTGGAGGTTAGATCTACAGCTGCAGCAATTGTAAAAGTTCAGTGATGGCTCACTTTAGTGAAGCACAGAAACCACCAGCGCTATTTGATGCTGGAACTCAGGTTGTGGAATTTAGCAGAATATCTTGGCTGGACATGGCCTCCAGCTGAATACTCTTTTCCCCCCAGTCGCTTCTCCCTCCTTTAGTAGTTTGTCCTGCTCAGTGTGCCATTTGTACTTTCATGCTCAATTCCAAGAAAGATACACTGTAATGCATCCACCTTTCAGACCAAGTAGGCTGTGCATTAAACTTGAAATCAGCATATGTTCTTCAGCAATTGTGAGCTATTTCCTTTATCCTCTTCAGAATCACAGCATTGTGATCTCCAACATGAGTAAGACAATGGAGCAGGTCTCAAATTCACCCCAACCCAAATGGGAATCAATCCCATACATTTGGCATCAATTTGATCCTTACAGCTCATCCAGCTGATTGAATCAACCAGAACCTCCCTGAGCTTTTACGTGCACACTGAAGGCCAGAGCTAAGCATATTGATGGTAGAGGATCCAATTTTCTTCCAACACATGGCTGTCCAGGAAGTTCTCCCACTCTCTCAGCCTGCCATTGGAGTATATTGGCAGAACTTGCAGCCTGATATTTAGCACATTTGGCTGCAGTATGAACACACCCTTCTTTGCCTTAAACCCAGAGGTTCTGGCTAACATTGCATCATAGTCTTACACTATTCCTTAGAAACTAATAATGCTTGGAACAACTGTGAAAAGCATCAGAAATTAGAGCAGCATTTAAAAGAAACCACAGCCACTGACTGTAAATAGTTGATGATCCTCTTAAATATTACTGATGGATGAACAGTGCTTCAGCCCTATGAGGATAAGAGAAGCTTTAAGCTGGGATTGCAGCTTCACAATGTCATCACTGGTATCAAAGCAGCATTGCTCACTGACTGAATTCATGATCTCTCTGCTCCACATGTATATGGTGCATGTTAGATCCTAAACGTTAACACATTTACTGATACGGTCTCCAGAGCACTTCATGACAAAAGTGTGAATGTAGATTGTGGACACCATTTAGGAACCATAAGAGGCCCTATAAATCATAAATCCCAACCAAGTCTCTCAACTATTATTCTCTTCATTGCTTCTTATGCCCAAACATCCAACCTGCTCTTAATGACCTGTGCTCCTTATGGCACTCAAGGTATGCATTGGCAGGGCATGATAAAGTTTGATCGTGATTTCACTCAACCTGCACTCTGCTGTTTTGGTTATGTACTTCATTACTCTAGCGGCTATTTTGGTTGCTGCTGTGCATGTTTAGCTTTGAGTATGAAAAACCTTTAATGGAGTACAGGTGCCATTTATTTTATTATTTTTATATATAATGTTTTGCAGCTGTCTGCATTAAATTTCACTGCCATTGTTTTGCCTCTACACATACTTTGCACAGCTATTGTGTAAAGGCAGAGTTGATTGCTTTGATTTCACTGCCCCTCCTAGTCAGACTAAGCTGCAAATTTGACAAAATTGTCTTGAGTTACCAAATGCAGGCCATTTATTTAAATTGCAAAGGAGTAATCCTACTTGCAGAAATGCAAATTTGTATTCTCCATCTTTTGTGAATATTCTTCTCACAATAATATTGTTTTGTAACTTGTTGTTTTCCAGATTTTTCCGAACAAACCTGGCATCACACAGAATTACCTAGCACAGAAACAGACCATTCGGTCCAACTTATCAGTGCTGACCCGATATCCTAAACTGATCTAGTTTCATCTGTCTAAATCCTTCCCATCCAGATGCCATTTTAATGTTGTAATTGTGCCTGCCTCTAGTATTTCCTCTGGCAGCTCATTTCATACACACAACACCCTCTGCATGAAAAAGTTGCTTCTCAGATCCCTTTTCAATTTTCTCCCTTCTCACCTATGCCCTCAGGTTTTGGACTGCCCCACTCTGGAGAAAAGACCTTGTCTATTGACCCTATCCATGCTCCTCATGATTTTATAAACTTCTATAAGGTCATACCTCAGCTCCCAAAGCTCCAGAAAAGTAACCCCAGCCTATTCAGCCTCTCCCCATCTTCAAGCCTTCCAATTCCCCAAGTTTCTTGAACTTTTCTGGATTCTCTTAAGGTAACAACATCTTACCTATAGCAAGGAGACCAGAATTGAACACAGTAGTCTTCAGATAATGCCATGGAGGCTGCTATTCCATCACCAAGTATCCTTTAGTCTACATATGCACAGTACATGACTCGAATAGTAAGAATCCCTGACACTCCTGTTTATTTTTTTGACAAGCAGTACCCTTCACATCAAAGGGCAATGCTATGTGATCAAACATTGAAGGGGAGGGCAGGGATTAAATCAATATAGAGTTAGAGGGGGAAGTAATGCACTCCACTCCCCGTGGCGCCCACCTCTCCCTGAACAGCTCCAGGGTGTTGGTGGACATCATGTGCTCCTCCCCAGAGACACCCAGGCCCTAACGTAACCGCGGAAGAGGGGCAGGCAGTCGGCCCTAACGACCCCCTCCACGGCCTGCTGCCTGGACCTGTTGATGGCCAGTTTGGCCAGGCCTAGGAGCAGACCAACGAGGAGGTCTTCAGACCTGCCCTCCCTCCTCCGTACCAGGTGCCCAAAGATCAGGAGCGTGGGACTGAAGTGCAATCAAAAGCAGAGGAGGAGGTTTTTCAGAAAATCAAAAAGGGAGTGCAAACGCCCACACCCAATATACACATGGTCCACGGACTCCACAGCGCCACAGAACAAGCAGTTGGGCTGGGAGTCCGTGAACCACCGTAATCGGCGGTTGCAGGGGACTGCTGCGTGCAGCACCCTCCACCCCAGATCCCCGAGAGAAAGGGGGAGGACTCCCACGTAGAGAGACCTCCACTGGGGATCGACTCCTGTTTATCTTTTTTTTAAAAATTTAACCCCCACACTACCACCTAAATGCGGTAGTGCTTATTTTTCCCCAGCACCCATGGTGTGTGTATGTAGGTGTGAGACACAGTGAGAGACACAAGGTGCACAAATCTTTATTCAATTTCCACCACCAGGAAGACAGGAAAACACCCGGGTGGCCAGTGACAAACACTGCCCTTCACATCAAAGGGCAGTGCTGTGTGATCAAAACAGTGAAGGGGAGGGTAGGGACTAAATCAAAATAGAGTTGGAGGGAGAAATGATGCACTCCACTCCCTGCGGCACCCACCTCTCCATGAACAACTCCCGGGTGTTGGTCGACACCGCGTGCTCCTTCTCCAAGGACACCCGGGCTCTAACGTAACCGCGGAAGAGGGGCAGGCAGTCGGCCCTAACAACCCCCTCCATGGCCCTTTGCCTGGACCTATTTATGGCCAGTTTGGCCAGGCCCAGGAGCAGACCCACGAGGAGGTCTTCAGACCTGCCCTCCTTCCTCCGTACCAGGTGCCCAAAGATCAGGAGCGTGGGACTGAAGTGCAGCCAAAAACAGAGGAGAAAGTTTTT
>NC_057733.1:35070141-35090416 GCF_004010195.1 Chiloscyllium plagiosum | reverse complement strand
AGGCAGTCGGCCTTAACGACCCCCTCCACGGCCCGCTGCCTGGACCTGTTGATGGCCAGTTTGGCCAGGCCCAGGAGCAGACCCACGAGGAGGTCTTCAGACCTGCCCTCCTTCCTCCGTACTGGGTGCCCAAAGATCAGGAGCGTGGGACTGAAGTGCAACCAAAAGCAGAGGAGGAGGTTTTTCAGAAAATCAAAAAGTGAGTGCAAACGCCCACACCCAATATACACGTGGTCCACGGACTCCACGGCGCCACAGAACAAGCAGTTGGGCTGGGAGTCCGTGAACCACCGCAATCTGCGGTTGCAGGGGACTGCTGCGTGCAGCACCCTCCACCCCAGATCCCCGAGAGAAAGGGGGAGGACTCCCGCGTAGAGAGCCCTCCACCCGGGATCCCCACCGCCCAGTGGCAAATGGGCACGCCAAGGCGTGTCCGGACGGTGGATGAGGGAGAAGAGGTGGACGGTGTGCATCAGCAGTCTATACAGGGCCCTCCTTTTTATATCTTTGAAGGAGACAAAATTAAAATTTCGGAGGCAGCTCAGGTTGTGGGGCACAGGCTGACTCCTGTTTATATCTGTCAGCCAGGGCTCCCTGATTCGCCCAGGTTAACCACCCCAATCAGGGCTCTTATATTCAATGAGATCTACCTGGCCCTGATTCGAATCACACTACAATTCTAAAAGAGTTTCATTTTCAAGGGCTGTGCTCTGCTGATACAAAATAGTAAATGTGCTGTGTCAGAATTCCTCAGCCCATTGATATGGCTGGGAAATTTTAATGTAAAGTTAAAATGCTATCACTTAAAATGCAGTGTGTGAACATGTCACTATGTGGTCTTAACACACAAAACAGCGATTACCAATGAGGTTACTTTGCTTTCTGTATATTATTGCTTGTTAGAATATGACAGGCACCTTTAAATAGATATAAAGTTCATCCTACAGTTGAAGAAAATGTATTTGTACATTTTATGACACTGAGAATCACTTTACATTATCGTTTTTGTGGTCTTATTAATGCGTACTTAGCTGTTCTGCTTATTATCATTTAAACACTAGCAATTTCCCTCCACTGAGGGTAATCCTGCGTTTCTCTGCCTGGACAATGTCACTTCTGATTTTCTCAAAAACTCATATAATTGCTTTGAAAACAGAAGAATAAGGAAGTTTTTTTTTGTAGAAGCAGGAAAAAGGTCATTAACAGCAGACACAATATTATAGCTGATCTCAATATTCTGTTGTGGTGTAAAGGGAAGACTACCACCAACTGCTCAAAGCAACTGGGATAGGCGATCAACGTGGTCTTGTTAGCAAAGCCGCATCCCATAACAGATTCTCTTAAAAATTTCTCATATTTAATTGACTCTTTAACCTGCAATATTTCCCTAATAGCTATTCCACAACTCTATTAAAAGTCTGAGGTAACTTTTGTCTGCCTTTTCTTCCTACCATTAGTCTTCTGCTTTTAATTTTGTTCACTAACTACTTCATACCTACTCAGATGCGAATAACTTGCCTGGAACAATGCCTTTAAAATATCTTAAAAACTACAGTTCAACTACTTTAAAATCCTTTCCCTTTAGTTAGCAAACCACATTGCCTCAAGATTTACGTTTTTAATATGCAGACCCACCTTTGTTCCTCAGAAAGGACAGTCATAAAAACACTCTAATTAGACAGCTAACACATCAATGGTGAAAATCAACTTAAACAGGCTGCAAAGTAGGGAAAAATATTGTGTTATGTTTCATGGTCAGTACGGCATTAAACCTCCAAGACATGTGCTTAAGATAATATTACTGCATCATAGTATGTAACTTGAGGGTTTAATAATCTCACACTTCAGCTTACCTTGGATCACTTGAAGCATGACACTATACAAGATGCTACAGGCTCCTCTGTTGTTAATGTTAGTTAGGTGTAATAAATATTTGTTGGACTTTTCAATACCAAAGTAATCACATCAAATTTATTAGGCTATGGGAGATAACTTAAGTATTGCTGCCTCAGGTAGAACACCCCAATGGAGGCAAGTTCACAAATGCTTGATATTCAGACCTGTTGCAGTTTATCATCTTGACTCCTCTAATGTTGGTAAATTATCAAACATTCAGTACTTGAGTAGAAGTTTCCTCCAATTAAATATGAGGAACACTTGTTTCTGGTCTCTACTCCTATTCTATTCCCTAGCTACTGATTCCATCCCTCTCCCTGACAGCAGTCTGAGATTAAGCCAGTCTGTTCACAACCTTGCCATCACATCTGATCCTGAGATAAGTTTCTGATCTGACAATCATCCCACCACTAAGACTGCCAATGTCCACTTTGTGGTCAATATTGGCGAACTTTGCCTCAGCTTATCAGCTGCTGAAACCTTCATCCATTTCTCCATTAACTGTGAAGTTGACTATTCCATCACTGTCCTGTTTGGACTCCCACATGCTACCTCCAGTAGTCTTGAGCAATGATCCTTCTAAGCTGTGCTTTCCAGAGGTCTGCACATGCTGATCAGTGTGCTGACATCAATGCCAACATTGACCATTGGTTTCAGATGTTACTGCTGTACATAGAGGGTTGTGCAGAAGGAAAACGAATAAGAGGGAACACAGATCTTGAGGTCATCCAAAACTCCAGTGTCTTAACCCCTAACGGTTCATGTTCCTCTGTCACCCCTGTGTTCACTGAACTACAATGGATTCTAGTCAAGAGTCATTCTGATTTTAAAATTCTCATCCTCCTCTCAAATTTCCCCATGGCCTTGCCACTTTACGTTTGGAGTTTTCTCCAACTTCAAAAGTATCTTTGCTCCTCTGACTTCGCAAATATTTCTCATTTATGCTTCCTTCACTCTTTGTGGTCATGTTTCAGTTGTCAATGTGCCCCGAGTTATGGAATTCCCTCTCTTCAGCTCTCTATTCCTTATCTAGTTCTATTTCTTTAAGATTACTCCTTAAAACATACCACTTTGATAAAACCTTTGGTCATCTGACCCAATTCCTCTTTATGCGACTCGGTCTTATGCTTTCTTTTGTAATGTTGCTGAGAAGCACTTTGGAACGTTTCATTACACCAAAAAAATGCAATATATGTTGTTGCTGCTGCTACTGGAAGTGAATTTTGAGCAAGTTGTGCGTTGAGCAATCAATGCAATCCAGCCTGTTTCTCTTCCCCATCCCTATCAAGTCTCACCCCACATTTTCCAGCTAATGTCCGATGAATACTTCATACAGCACCAAGATAAACCCTTTACGTTTTTGGACAAGTGCAACCCCGTACTTTACTGACAGTTTCTAAATACTTACTGACTTGATAACTCCCAGTTCCATTTTCTGATCAGAAATCAGTACTAGTATTCCACTTAACTATTACTCATAAAGTGTCAACTCGGCTCAATTATACTCAAGTTGGAAAGTTGGGAGCACTTCAACGCATAATCTTGGCTCCCAGTTCAGTGCAATATATTTTAGTTCCCTTTGTTCTTATATAATTCTGATTTGCAGAAATCTACCTAATCTCAGCTGAAAGTAGTAATGAGTGGGCTGCCTGAAGACTAGTCGTTAATTCAGACAGACTAACAAGTTTCCTAGTTCAATACTTAGTGTAGCTGTTCTGAAACTGGGATTTCAGGACAAATGGAGAAAAGAGAACACAAATAACTCAGAATTCCCACTGTTAACTACTACCTAGCAGCAATGATTGGAAAGTGCATGTAGTTAGTAGTACCCCGTATGCTCGAAGTTTACCAACAATTAGTGCAGGGCACCAAAGGGAGTCGAGTGAATATAGAAACATAAATCCACTAGGATCCAATGCCAGTCAAGAGGAAGAAAAAGCCGGTAGAATCATTAAGAACTAACAAACTTGCTTTGCACTGTATTTTAGGAATTTTGGGAGACTGCTTCAAAGACTGAATTTTGGAAAATGAAGACAGAAGTGTTTGATGTTTCTTCATTTTTACAGTTCCCTTTAACATTGCAGACTAAAATGAACAGGAATGCATGTATCGTGATGCAGCCAATTTTTGTAAAATCTTATAATCAAACATTTGAACAATATTCCTAATGGGAGCATCCCATTGCAGTTCTTACAGTGGTGTAGCACTTTTGACTATTTCAAAGTGCAATCAATAATTATGCCATTTCTAACCACATTATACCTTTACACTATGAAACATCAATACCATAAAATAAGCCATTCACGATTTTTGTGTCAAAATCTCTAAATTATAGACCCAAATTTTTATACCAATAATAACCCTATAATTCACTATCAGCTATGTATTAATCTGGATATTAAGCTATGATAATATAAAGAGTTACTGCTAGGATCCAGAAGCCTCCAATTCCCTTTGTTTCATCATTTAAAAAAATACTGTTTTTTTTCCCCTCTAAAGGTCCCTAGGTTTGTCAGCAGATGTGGAACAGATGTGAGTGCACAAATATCATGACATCACAGGCACCATAATGAATATCCTTCATGCTTAGAATCATGCAGAAACTGGGCAAGAAGCAAGTATTGTCTCAGAGCCAAAAATAAATAAAACCCTGACGAATCACTAAAAGAAAATGCAAAACCTTTATTTAAAGAACATGGTGAAGCACATCGAAAGACCACAGGCTAGTGCCATTCATTAACACCGGAACGATTGTGATGGTAATTACATGCGGTGACCGGGTAAAATAAACCTGACCCGAAAATATAGTTAACTTGGGGTAAAATAAAATTGACCATTTCAGTCAACTCAAGCCACTAAACATGAATTATCTTTGCATTTCAAAACTGACCAATTGGCTTTTTTATTCAGTTGCACTCCATTTGCATTATCAATCATTAAATTACTGCTGACCCATTGCCAATGACTTTTGTTTGCATGAGTAGAGACTGCCAAGAGAAAACCATATGCTACATACTCGAAACCCATGGCTTGCTCGAAGAATGGTTTGGGGAGGAGTCAGAGCACCTATTCACTTTTATCATAACTGCATTTTAAAGCTTCATTTCGACAAATAATTAATTGCTCTAAATGATTCAACTGAGATTCCAGGCAAATACTGATGGCTCATGTAATGTTCATGAGCACTCCTGCGCTTTTATCTTGTTCCATCTTTTTTTGTTGAGGTCTCTGCGATTGCTGTTCTCAACGCAACTCCTGGAAGTGCACAAGAGAAGTATGGATTGAATCACTTTCTGATTGTCTTTCTTCTTTTGTGGCAAAATGTTTTCAATTTCTTCAGCATTTTCTGTCTATTGGTTTGCCTTTTTACTTAGTTCATAACTCAATTTGTGCAATATGACTCAGGCCATTATACCAGAAATATGCGAGTATACATAGTAGGAATTAAATGACAGAATAGATTATTGTTTTTCTTGAGAAAGAAGACTGAAACATGACCTAATATAGTAGAGGTATTTAAAATTGTGAGAGATTTTGAGAGAGTGCAAACAGAGCCATCCTCCTATAGGTCAAGGCGTAACTATGGAATAAAGGGTTAACTACACCTTTACTGCAAGTCTATCTACTGAATGTGTATAGTAAGGAGCTATGTCATAGTGGCATAAATCACATGGAACTGCAGCTTGAGTCTACATAGTTCTAGAAAATGTCCTCACTCTGCCAGCCATATTCCCATGACCCCACATCCTTCCATGTTAATTCCACCCACACCCCATGTTCTCTTGTAAGCTCTACGTCAGCTTAGTTCCTGCACATGCCCCACCTTTCCCCCATATAATTCCAAGCCAACTCAACTAGTATCCATTATGGCAGACCTCAAGATCCTTGCAGAGATAAAAAATTATAAAGTTCTATTTAAGATAGTTCTAAGTGTCTGTTGAAGATTTCAGTATATTGAAAAAAATGCTCATTTATAAAAAGAAGCTACATTTACATTAATTCAACTAAATAAAGTCTTATAAGAATAAACATTTAATTCAAGTACACAATTTCTTACAATATTCAAGCTTCAGAATTTACACATAGTCCCACTTCAAAGAGTTTATAACTGTCTGTAGTTGTCAATCATACTGTTAAAATATAGGTGCCATACTGTGATTATTGATGGTTGTGAAATCAGTGACACAGTGTTAACCCAGTCATGGAAACCCTCAGACCTATGCCAACAGATAGAGTGAAATAGCAAACAATTATATTTTTAACTATTGCATTAATTTCAAAGATTTAAAAGGCAAGGTTTTGAATGCTTTGACAGCATGACAACTGCAATTCCTTTCAACAGTTCCCCTTGATAGGTCCTCCTGACACGTGGCTGTGACATTTTGATGTTGATTTTGAAAGATCTGTTGACAGTTCCAATGGGCTTTATGTGGTAACAATTGTAGATGTGACTGAAAATTGAAAGCCCCACCTGCAAAACAAGACAGTTCCTATTTTCCTGGTGGTGGGAATGGGGTGGGCTGGTATTGTTTCATACATGTGCATTTTACAGAAACAGCAGGCCGTTAAATCACAAGCTGCTTCATGGCAAAAAAACTGAACCTTCGCATCAACAGTTTTCAGTCTGATTCCGAGAAAGTACTCACCATTGTAGTGACTCCAGCAATGAAAATTCAAAAATCTATACTGTTCATGACAGAAAATCACAAGCATTAATAAGGATCAAAAACTGTATACTTTATAGACCTAATATGTTTTCATGTGAGAGATGATATTAATTCTTGATTAGTTTTAATCCAATCAAACCCGCAAATGCATAGAGCAAATACAATGTCCCTTTTATTTGGGTGGACTGTGACTTTTACTAGTGCATTTATAATTGCACAAAATTTAAAAAAAGACATTACTGAGGCCTTAATCCCTCAAATAAACCTTCAATCATGATCAGCGCCAAGGCTGAAGTTTTAATCCCTTACATCCTACATTAAGAATGAAGAAAAAATGTTGTATTTGGGTCTGAAAGTGTCAATACTAAGGAGTGCCACAAATATCAGCCACAATGATGATACTGGAGCAGAACAGCTGAGAATCTCCAAGAAGTGAGACCTACTTTCTGAGTTCTCCTCAAAGTCTCTGTAACAATGTCTATCATATCAGCGTGCCAATTCCAGCATTGATTTCTGGTTCCAGAAGTCATGGCCACGTACGGGCCTTGGAGGCCAACATAGCTAGTAAGAAAATTAGAGCTGACAACAATCTTCGTCATGCACAACAGCTGAAACAGCATAGTGAGCTGGCATTCCATTTAACAAAACTTATAGAATCCTAGAGTTATACAGCTTTGAAACAGGCCCTTCCGACCAACAAACACCAAAATAGACCAATCCCAATTACCAGCTATTTATTCCAAGTTAAGCCTGTGACTATAACATTTCAATGTGCTGCAGTTAAACTTGTTTACACTGATTTGTAGTTTATCTCACTCATTATGAACATACGTGTAATTCATAATATTTGTTTGATATTGATACATTTACATTTGCCCGAGGCTAGCGCTCATTTCGACACAGGAATTCTGTGCAACAACTTACTGGGAGAAAGAAAGGACCTCTCCAATCTTAGTAGCTTTTATGTGTTGATCTATTATGGTCTAGTTTAATATAATTGTTCAGCGCATCAGCCAACATAATCATACAATTCCAATTCCTTCCTAATACATTTATCTCTTGGCAATCATTGTATACAATAGACATTTGCATTCATTCTGCGTAAAATGCAAAATCTCACAACTAACCATATGGCCTCTATTGTAAAAAAATATTTCATGTGGTGTGGGTATCATTGGGAAGATCAGCATTTGTTAATCATTGCTAAATAATCTTGATTTGAGTGACTTGCTAGGAAGGAGGTCAAGTGTTGACCATGAATCTGGAGTCAGTCTAGGCCAGATCTGCTAACTTTCTACTTTGTCTGTGTCTCATTTGGTTTGAATGTCTTCACATCACAAGACTAACTGGTGTATTCTACCAATATTTATGTGGTTCACATTAACCAGACCAGGCATGACTTGTTCATAAATGGCCATCTGATAATGGAAATAAAGAAATGCAAATAATTTAATGATGTGTTTTGAGGCTGTGATAATTTCCTTTGAACATCTTGTTTGACTGTGGGATTGTCCTTGGTGAAATTAGGGTTGTTGATACAAAAGCAGAAATGTCTGGAAAACCTCAGCAGTATCTGTGGAGAGAAAGTGGAGTTAACATATTGGGTCCGGTGACACTTCTTCAAAACTTATGTAACCAGGAAAAGGCTGTTATTTATGCAAAACCATGAGTTGGTGGGAGGGTGGAGGAATAAATGATACTGGACATAGGGCCCAAGGAGAAAGAGAAAGACAGCTGTACAGACAAATGACTAAGTAAAGGTCAGCCTATGGAATGAATAGCTGCTGATGGAGACTATTAGTAGCTGACAATGGGTTGTGTTTGAAAGCAGCCCATGTGTTAACAAGGCTGTTGTGTTGGGGTTGGGATAATAACCTGGGAAAAAGTGGTCAAACCATAAACTTGTTGAATTCAATATTGAGTCCAGAAGGTTACAAAATTGTCAAATGGAAAGCGAGGTGCTGGTCTTCTGGCTTGAGCTGGAATTCCAGACATTCACTACTTTCTGAGAGAAGAAATATCTCAGTTTAGATGAGTATCCCCTTATTTTGTAATTATGTAACTATTTTGAGATATCCCTCATTAGTGAAAACATCTTTTCAACATCTATCCTGTTGAACTCACTCAAAAGGTTGTATGTTTCAATAGGATCTTCTAAAGACTTTGATGAATAAAAGCCTAAGTGGTAAGTCAACCGTCTCATCCCAGGAATCAACTGAATAAATTTCTTTTGAACTACCTCCAATGTGCTTGTATTGCTTTGTTAAATGTGGGGACCAAAATTGTGAGATGTGTCCTCACCAACCCCCTGTATAGTTGCAACAAGATTTCCCTATATTTGCACTTCAAATCCTTAAAAATAAAAGCCAAAATTCCATTTGTCTTCATAATCATTTGCTACATCTATGGGCTAACTTTGTGCTCTATGCACGAGAACACCCATATCCCTCTGTGCGGCACTTTATAGACGTGTCTCTTCATTTTCTTTTATTCTTCCTACCGAAATACCTGACCTTATACTTTCCTACATTAAACTCTATCTGCCTAGTTTTTGTCTACTCATTCAACTTATTTGTAATTCCTTACAGATTCCTTGTGTCCTCTTCATTTGTATTATCAGCAAATTTGGATAGGTTACACTTCAAGTCATTAATGTAGATCCTAAATAATTGAGAGCCTTAGACAGATCCTTAAAGCAATCTCTTCATAAGAGATCTTGTAGTTTAGGGTCATCTAGGGGTTATTAATCACAACATGTTAGAATTTCAAACTCAGTTTAAGACATGACAACTCAGGTCTCAAACCAATGCCCCAGTTTAAATTAGGGCAATGATAGAGGTATGAAAAAAGAGTTGTTGAAAGCAAGTTGAGAAAATAGACCATGGGGATGGTCAGTAGATGAGCAGTGGTATTCATTTTGTAGATATTTCATAACGCTCAGCAAAAGGTTGTTCCAGTCAAAAAGAAGGACTCAATTAGAAGGATGATCCCGTGGTTAACAAAGGCGATCAAGGAGAAAATCCAAACAAAAACTAAAGCATACATAATGGCAATTATTTTAGAAGCCATTAGAACCTGAAACAAGCCCGTTGAAAAAAGGCAGGAAAGTTGAATAGATACAAGGGTGTCAGACAGCACTTGGAAATTTGAAACCAATGCTGACAACTACATCAGTTCTAGCCTCACCAAATTATGCAAAGCTATTGAAACAACCTTTTGATGTCATTGACATTGGTGTTGGGGTAGGGGGAGGGGTATTCTTTCACTGCAAGATGATTAAATAGGGATTGAATGGCTGGTTAGTTATTTTTCAAAGAAACTGTGCATACGTCATCAAAAATATTCAATTGTCATGATTCTTGTGCTGGCTGTGCCTCATTTGGAACTGTATGTTTGCAACAAAATGGAAGATATTGTTATTTATACATCCCACATTCTTTGAGTTTCTTAGAAAAAATTGTGGGACAAGAACTTATGACTATTTCAAGGAGCTTAGTTCTCCAACTGCACAATTTGAATATCATTCATGTGCCTAGAAAAGAAAATGTGTTGCAAAAGCTGGATAAAGAGTGGAAATGTAAGAGACTGGGTGATGTGGTATAAATGAATTATTTTAAAATGAGTGTTATATATCTCATTACCAACTTAATGTTAACACATTAAAACTGTTAATATACACAGAATTAGTAGTAAGATAACTTCTGAAAAATAATAAAATTGCCACTTTAAGGTGCGTTTCCATTTTTCTTTGGGGCAAGATGTGATATAAACTCTGTGTTTTAAAAGATATTTAATATCATTAATTTTGTGCTCATGTTGGTAGCATCTGGTTTTTCAGTGTGTTCGAAGTTAATAATTGATTTGTACGTATTTCTGTAGCCATGATGATTGCTTTTAAGACAGTTTGTGAGAGGTACTTTGACAGCACTAAAGGGTGTTTGTTTACTTTAGAATGTTTTACAACCTGGCAAACTAAACTATTTCGCTTTAAGGTTTGTCAGAAAAAATTAACATTACTTTTTTAAACTTAGGAGAAATACACATAGCTTAGAATTCTGAGAACGTCATTCCATTGCACTTGGGTGTTTTGGACTCTTGATCCATAGAATATGCTCCTCTTTGCCTAAATTTTCCACCCTTGATACTTTTGCAGAGCCATCTATCTTATTTGTCCTATAAGTGAATGAATATGTGTGTTTTGTATTTAAAGGGAATATAACTTAAATTTAGACAGTAGTCATAAATAATCTACATTGCCACTTTTTAATGGATAAGCTTGTCCACAATAAATAAGATCTTTTGGTTATTAATGCATGTGCGTGATTCATTTGTATTAAATAGCAGACAAAGTCAGTTAAATTCACTACCTTAGTAATTTAATTGTCAATTTAAAGATTTGGGACGACTCATGGAATTATGGTTTTATTATCAGCCCATTCATAGAGTCATAGAGATGTATAGCGTGGAAACATACACTTCGGTCCAACCCGTCCATGCCGACCAGATATCCCAACCCAATCTAGTTCCACCTGCCAGCACCCGGCCCATCCCTCCAAACCCTTCCTATTCATATACCCATCCAAATGCCTCTTAAATGTTGCAAATTTCCAGCAAATGGCAGCTACGTTTAATCTTCACATGTTGATTTTCCCAATGAATCTTAGTTAAGATATAATAAGCGTGCACTTTAATTAATTGGCACTGACGTGAGCTGAATTTTCCCAGTGCAAAAACACTCCTTCAATATCTAATTCCTGATCATAATTGTTTCCATCCCCGCTCTAAACAGGAAAGACAAGTTTCTTATAAATATTTTCCTTCACAGCCACCAGTCACTGAACAGATTAGCTTCACATGAAGTTGTCATGCTGTTTGTTAATTAATTGTATAACTTCAAGCATCAGTATTTCACAGTGATATTGCCCCTGCATCTGGGCCAAACGATCTGGGTTCAAGTCTCACCTGCCATGACAGTCTGTTATAGTATATCCAAATAGGTTGATTAAAAATAATTTTTATAAGGTTTTAAAAAATTAATTCACGTCGCATTTGTGGTAATTAAACAAGGGAGTGGAAATGTTAATGATAGACCCACCTATAGATGAAAGAAGACAATGAGACTGATTCCTATGAAAGCACAGTACAGTGGATGTTGGGAATCTGAAATAAAACAGGAAGTGGAGGATAAACTCTGTGCTCTAGCAGTATCTATGATCTTGATGGTATTACTGGACATTCTGACCCCAAATTAAAATCTGGCTTGATAGGTCATATTTTGTTTTGGAGTCATAGAGAAGTATAGCACAGAAACAGACCCTTTGCTTCAACTAGTCCATGCCAACCAGATATCCCAACCTAACCATGAAGGTAAGCATGCCATTTGCCAGCACATAGCCCATATCCCTCTAAACCCTTCCTGCCATATACACATCTTGATGCCTTTTAAATGCAGTAATTGTACCAGCCTCCATCACTTCCTCTGGCAGCTCATTCTATACATGCACCACCCTCTGCATGAAAAAGTTGACCCTTAGGTCTCTTTTATATCTTTACCTTCTCACCCCAAACCTACACCCTCTAGTTCTGGACTCCCCCACTCCAGAGAAAAGACTTTGTCTATTTATCCTATCCATGCCCTTCATGATTTTATAAACATCTATGAGGTCATCCCTCGGCCTTCGATGCTCCAGGGAAAACAATCCCAGCTTGTTCAGCCTCTCCTTATAGCTCAAATCCTCCAACCCTGGCAACATCCTTGTAAATCTTTCTGAACTCTTTCAAGTTTCACAACATTCTTTCATTAGGAAGGAGACCAGAATTGCATGCAATATTCCAAAAGTGACTTAACCAATGACCTGTACAGCTGCAACATGACCTCCCAACCCCTGTACTCAATACTCTGACCAATAAAGGAAATTGACTATCCACCCTAACTACACCTCTCATAATTTTGTAAACCTTTATTAGGTTACCTCTTATTCTCTTTCTGGTGAAACAATCCAAGTTTATTAAATTACTCCTCATAACTAAAACCTTCCAGACCAGGCAATATCCAAGTAAACCTTCTCTGCAACTTCTCCACAGCATCCACATTCTGCTGGTGGTATGGCAACCAGAACTGTACGCAATATTCCAAATATAGTCTGATTAAAATTTAATATAGTTGTAACATAACTTGCCAACTTTTATATTTGATGTCTTGGCCAATGAAGGTAAGCATGCCATATGCCTTCTTGACTACCTTATCCACCTGTGTTGCCACTTTCAGAGATCTGTGAACCTGTACGCCCAGATCCCTCTGTATGTTAATGCTCCTAAATGTTTTGCCATTTATTGTATAATTCACACCTGAATTTGATCTTTGAAAATGCACCATCTCACATTAGTCCAGATTAAACTCCATCTGCCATTTCTCTGCCCAAATCTGCAATCTATCTATATCCGGCTGTATCCTTTTGACAATCCTCCTCACTGTCTGCCAATCTTGATGTCATCTGAAAACCTACTAATCAGACCATCTACATTTTTCTCCAGATCATTTGTATATATTGCAAACAACAAAGGTCACAGCACTGATCCCTGCGGAACACCACTGGTTACTGATCTCCATTCTGAAAAACACCCTTCCACCTCTACTTTCTGTCTTCTATGACGAAGCCAGTTTTGTATCTATCTAGCCAGCTCACCCCTTGAGACTGTACCTTTGTACCAAACTGCCATGTGGTACCTTATCAAATGCCTTACTAAAGTCACGTAGACAACATCTACTCCCCTTCCTTCATCAATCATTCTTGTCACTTCCTCAAAAAACTTCAAGTTGGTGTGACCTTCCCGCACAAACCCATGCTACCTATCACTAATAAGTCCAAATGTGAATAAATTCTATCTTTCAGTATCTTCTCCAACAGCTTCCCCACCACTGACATCAGGCTCACTGGCTTGTAATTACCTGGCTTATCTCTATTTTCCATCTTAAACAATAGCCTTTCCTTAAAACTTAGTTCTTAGACTAAGTTGTTGGTCATCTGGTTGAATATCTCCTTATATGGCTTGGTGTTGTATCTTGTAATATCCCTGTGATGTGCCTTGGGACATTCTCCAGTGTTAATGGCATTATTTTGAATAAGTTACTGCTAACTGATAATGAACAAAATATATATGAACACATGTTAATTTTGGTTTTACACCTAGGTCTCTGCCAATACCATTGCAAACTAATGAGTTGGAGTCCATGGTGCCAAGGCCTGACATGATATTATCTTTGGTTTTCTGTTCTGGTTGGAGGGAAGAATAGCTCTTTCTTTGACCTTTTAGTTATAAATTCCATGTCCAATGTACATGCCTCACTAGTCACCTGATGAAGGCGCAGCGCTCCAAAAGCTAGTGCTTCCAAATAAACCTGTTGGACTACAACCTGGTGCTGTGTGATTTTTAACTTTGTCCATTCCAGTCCAACACCAGCTCCCCCATATCATGGCTCTATAGCCACCATACCATAATCATGATTTGGAGATGCTGGTGTTAGACTGGGGTGTACAAAGTTAAAAATCACACAACACCATGTTATAATCCAACAGGTTTAATTGGTTGTCACAACCACCTGATGAAGGAGCAATGCTCTGAAAGCTAGTGCTTCCAATTAAACCTGTTGGACTATAACCTGGTGTTGTGTGATTTTTAACTTTGTATACCACAATCAATAATTCAAGAGTCTGACAGTTTAAACCTGTTGCCATGCCACAATATCTTGGTGCTCTGATGCAAAATGGCTTTGGGAATTTGGCAAACTCACTTCAGATGCAACCAAAACCTATTCTTTTCTTTTGAGAATATCAGCTAAAAATAATAACATTTATAGTTTTCCTGTGAGGAGCCCAGTTTGCACTCGATTTAATTTTTAAAACACTGCTCTGTTAATGACCTCGCAAAAACATAATTCTTTGAACAAACATATCGTTCTGTTACACTGGGAGTGAAATACTTCATACACGAACATTTCTGCAGGGCAAAATGAAGCAATAGTGCAACAATACACTTGGGCTGGGAGATGCATTAATCCGTAATAAATCCAGGATGAATAAGCAAGACTTTGAAAAGTTTTATGATATTTTATATTGTTGCTCTGAAGATATGCTACTTACACTGAGTATGCTAGACAAAATCCACAAAAGGATGGGCCACTATAGCCTGCCCCTTATGCAAAGCATAGGATTGAGAGAGAGCAGAGTGACGATAGCAAAGGTCAGAGGCAGAAACAGTTATTTCTCTGGTTAACCAACTGTGATAAATTTTAATCAAGTGCAGCTGTAGCTGTTTAATGAACCGTTACTCGTTGTTCCCCTAAAGTTTACATCACCCATCGGGACTTACAGTCTGTCAGAACCATAAAATAAAAAGAGGACAAAAGCAGGCTAAATGCATATATGACTCTTTGAGGCCAATGCTGACATTTTTACATCAAAATTTGAATTATACAGCAAACAGAATTATTGTTGTTAAAGGCAATGGATGTAAAAACTGTTCAGTACTTTGGGACAAGTTTCTATTTCCACCCTCAGTTCTCCAGTTTCCAAATTGGAGAGTGTAATATTTTGGGTTTTACACGGTGGAAACGATATTTTGAAACTGCCGCAAAGGCCCTTCAGTAGTTAAAAGGTTAGAGCAGGCTCTAATAAGAGCCAAGCAATCAAATAAAAATGCTTTATGGCAGATAAAATCCATATATAATTTTATAGTACTGTGTTTTAATCAAATACCCTGCCATAATGAGGAGTAAACTAGACATAAAAGTAGACTATCAGTGGTCTGCATATTAAGATCATTTTGAGGCTATGGTCAGAGGTTAAAGAGGTTTACAATATTCACTGTCTTCTGTAATGGAAGACTGAAAGACCTTTTATTTCCTTTTGCCAAACACCTCCCTGATCTACTGTTAGTGTTAAATCACAACCTTGTTGGTCAGACAAGACCAAAAAGACACGTGTTTTCATAATTTCAGAGCAACCATTTTGAAGCAAATAGTGTTCAAGGTTTGGTTGCAAAATATTTTCTTCTGGGTAACTTTCGGTAATTTACATCACGGGCTGGAATTTAAAATGTTTGTGGTCTCTCACACAGACACGACTGGCTGTACATGCTAACAATACTTGATTGACCAACAGAAGAAAGAGGGATCAGGAATCATCACAAACCAGCTACAATGCTGAATTGAAGAGGAGCTTGGATCCAGGGATCATGGTTAGTTTACTGAAGCAGCTAAGCCAGTAATCCTTTGTTGGCTTGTACACCGAGTCAACATTTTCTGCGCAACTTCAGTTGGCTCCTATTCACCCTTTAAAAGGCACTTTTCAGCTGGGGGCATGGTGTTTATGATGGATGCCCTGTCCACCCTTCATCGCTCCCAAATAGAGAGGCCTTGAGATCTGATGGCATCACGGAACCAGATTTTTTTTTGTGTCTTGAAAGCTTTTGTCAATCAAATGATTGGCAAATGACAGGAATTGAGTCATCTGTGTGTTTGTGAGAGCTGCTTCCCTGCATCCTGAATAAAAACCTCAAAATGCCTTCAAATATGACATCTACAATTGGTGTGAGTTGACCTGAGCGCCTGCAACTTATCCTGTCTGTACTGTTCCCCAAGATAAGACAATAGAGGGGCAACAGATCCTCTGGTAGTTCTGAAATGCTCTGAATGCTAATGAGGTCATGCTATAGTTGTGCTAATACCACCTGGTTTGTTTTTCTGCTGCCAGGCAACCGCAGACCTGTTGGGACAAGAATTCAAGAGTGATACTTATTTGCTGGGTGACTCGACAGTATACCAGCCACATATTAAACACACGATTCACAAATTCCTAACTGCAGTCATGCTCCAATGCAAATATTTTGAAATGTCACGGCAAATCACTGGTATGAAAATATGCTTTTATACCCATTCAGTGGGGCTGGACATGGATTAGAAACAGTTATTGCTAGCATTGTTGATGAAAACACTGATTGTTGTTCAGACAAGATGACTACAACCAAACCATAGACCATAGACTGTTGACTGTTTTTCAATGGGACAAATCTCTGCTGGGGGTTTAACTGATGCAACTACAGAGAACAGGCACTGACTGTAAATACAGAAGATGTTTCTTTCAGCCAAAACCAAACTACAGTGATGCTGGGAATCTGAAATAAATCAGAAAATGTTGGAAACACTCAGACCTGGGATTCAGCTCACAGACCTGGAACATTAACAATCTTTTTTTTCTGCCTTGAATCTGTAGTTGGCTGTCTGTTGTCTAAGCTTGTTTTGTATGTTAATTCACGGAGGCTCCTGTGAAACCGTGTCATGAAGTAACTGCGTAGTCAATAACCACAAGGCAAATTTGTGATCTCAGCTACACCATCAAGGGAGGTGTAGAGATGAGCAGAGCTCAGGCACAGCACTGTAATGGGGTGAAATAAAATCAGAGATGAGTCACAATGGGTTTTTCTCATCTTGAACATCTCAAAGGACTCTGGAAGTGCCAAGGGTGGGTTCTATAACCAGCTGTGTTACTAAGATCAAAACAGCAAGAGAGAAAAATTCTGAAAAACCTGTAATGATGCTTGTGTCATTATTAGACTAGCTTCATAAGTGTGAAAGAACCAGTTAAAGACTTCATAATGCATCTGTTTATTCTTCAATTTCATAAACGTAATTGAAAATGATGCATAAAAATATTTAACAAGGAGTCAGTCTTGGCAAACCTCAGTATAGCATTGTGGGTGGAAGTGCCATTCCAGAGATGTTGGATTGTACTTTGACAGGGACAATAGATCCAACCATCTACCATTCCTAGACCCCCGGGAATCAATAGCTAACCTTCTGAGATTGTGGGCAGGTCCCTCATTAGTATGCCAATGGTGTCTGCCAGGACCAGAACGGATGTATGGGAAACTGAGTAAATCACACACAGAGGAAAAATCCCCTTTCCATCTCCAAGTTACACAATTTTGTGGCTATGTTCCATTCCACTAAGCAGGTCAAAAGATTTGGAAATCTTGCTGCATCATGAATTGAAATAAAAACATTTTGTAATATTTTTCATTTATTTCTCCTGGAACTTCACCCACATTCCTGAACATGGTGGGGGTTTGGGGTGGAAAGGGAAGATTCTCATTTAAGATGGACCTTTTTTGAAATGGAGCAAGGAGGACTGTAGATGTTGGAGATCAGAGTCGAGAGAGTGGTGTTGCAAAAGCACAGCAGGTCAGGCAGCACGGGAGGAGCAGGAGAATCAATGGTTTGGGCATAAGCTCTTCATCAGGAATCCTTATGCCTGAAATGTTAATTCTCCTTTTCCTCAGATGCTGCCTGACCTGCTGTGTTTTTTCAGCACCACTCTCTTGACCCTTTTTAAAAATGGTAGACTATATATTTTCAGAATCACAGAATTGTTACGGTACAGAAGGAGGCCATTCATCCCATTGTGCCTGCATTGACTCTTCAAACATAAGAACATAAGAACTAGGAGCAGGAGTGGGCCATCTGGCCCCTCGAGCCCACTCCGCCATTCATTAAGTTCATGGCTGATCTTTTCATGGACTCAGGTCCACTTACCCGCCTGCTCACCATAACCCTCAAAATCCTTACTGTTCAAAAATCTAACTATCTTTGCCTTCCCAACATTCAATGAGGTAGACTCAACTACTTCACTGGGCAGGGAATTTGGCACCCCTTTTAGGTGAAGAAGCTCCTCCTCAACTCGGTCCGAAATCTGATCCCCCTTACTTTGAGACTATGTCCCTTAGTTCTAGTTTCACCCATCAGCACAAACAACCTCCTTGTTTCTGTCTTATTTATTTTCTTCGTAATTTGATGTATTTCTATAAGATCCCCCTCATTCTTCTAAATTATAATGAGTATAGTGCCAGTTGACTCAATCTCTCCTCATAAGCCAACTCTCTCTAATCAACCAAAATCAAACAAGCATCATTGCCTCGTGCCAAACGTTTGCTTTGCCCGATAGCCTTGCATATTATTTCTATTCATATGATCATCCAAAGCCCTCTTGATTGCCTCAACGGAACCTGCCTTCATTACATTTCCAGGCAGTGTATTCCATATTCTAACTACTTGATGTGTGAAAAATGTTGTTCATATATCACCCTTGTGTCTTCTGCATGTCACTTTAAATCTATGGCCTCTTGTCCTTGTTCCTTTTACGAGTGGGAAGAGCTTCTCTTTGATTCTACCCAGCCCTTTCATGATTTTGAAATCCTCCTATCAAATCTCCTCTCAACCTTCTTCTCTCCAAGGAGAACAGTTCCAACTTCTTCAATTTACCTTCATATCTGAAGTTTCTCATTCCTGGTACCATCCTTAAAATTCACTTTTGTGTCCTCTCCAATAACTTCATATCTTTCGTATAACTTGCCACCCACTACTGTACACAGTACTCCAGCTGAGATCTAACAAATATCTTAAGTAAGTTCAAAGTCACCTTCTTGTTTTTGTACTCTATGAATAAAGCCAAGATCATCTTATGCTTTATTAACTGTTCTCTCCACCTACCCTACCACCATTAATGATCTGTGCACATTAACAACCAGCTTTCTCTGCTCCTACACCCTATTTTAATATTGTCTTTCAATATTCCTCCAACCAAAGTACATCACCTCACACTTCACTGCATTGAATCTCAGCTACCACCTATCAGTCCACTCCACCAGCTAGTCAATGTCCTATTGGAGTCCCGCACAGTCCTCCTGATAATTTACAATTCTTCCAAGTCTCATGTCATCTGTAAGCTTTGAAGTTACTTCCTGCACACCAAGATCCACATCATTAATACAGATCAAAGAAAGTAAAGGTCCCAGTACTGAATCCTAGGGATCTCCATGACAAATCCTGTCCTAAAATGTTTGAGTATCCTATTGAACAGCATTGAACCTGCGAGTGGCAGCGCTTCGTGCAGAGACTTTTAACATATGTACATGCTATGAGGTGGACATGCCCATTGTACATCGCCCTATCTTGAATGGCAGAGCTCTCATTTGGAAAATCAACAGATAGAATGGACCTGGATCTGGCAAGACATGTGGAATCATCACTGATTCCATCCTCTCACTCACAGGATAGATGTAGTCATGACAACTCTCAGGACAACTCCATATAACCGTGTCACAGTGAACGCTGCAAGATGTGTCAGATTCTGGACATAGATACCACTATTACGCATGGGAACACCTCCCACCTTGTACATGGCAGGTACTCATGTGAGGCAGCCAACGTTGTCTATCTTATACGTTGCAGGCAAGGATGCCTGGAGGCATGGTACATTGGGGAAACTGAGCAAAGGCAACAACAACAGATGAATGGGCACTGCACAACAATCAACAGACAGGAGGGTTCCCTCCCGGTTGGGGAACACTTCAGTGGTCCAGGACATTCAGCCTCGGACCTTCGGGTGACCATCCTGACTTCGGGACAGGCAGCAGAGGAAAGTGGCCGAGCAGAGGCTGATAGCTAAGTTTGAAACCCATAGGGAGGGCCTCAACCGGGACCTTGGGTTCATGTCACATTACAGGTGATCACCATTGCACTACACACACACACAGATATTCCTACATACACACACTCTCACGTCCACATGGACACAGGTACACACAGACGTGCACACAGACACCCACACACACCCTTATAGACACACACACTCCCACACTCCCACATGCACCCCCTC
>NC_057733.1:35015990-35070131 GCF_004010195.1 Chiloscyllium plagiosum | reverse complement strand
TCACTTTTTAGATTAGAATCAATCTAAACATCAGGTCATAGACAGAGAACACAGGGGGCTAACACCTTCAACATATTGTCTAGCTATCACCATTGTTAACAGCTAACCCGAGAATGCAACTTTAAAAAAAAGGTTTTGTGATTTACACATGAAAGAAGTGAAACTATCATTGTATTCTAACAGATGAAAGGCTTAACAATCAATTTTTCAATGTATAATTTCAGTTACATCACACTGCAAAGTTTTGCTATAAATTCTGTGTTACGATTGAGCCCTCCACTATCACCTGATGAAGGAGTGTCGCTCTGAAAGCTAGTGTGCTTCCAATTAAACCTGTTGGACTATAACCTGGTGTTGTGCGATTTTTAACCTAGGATAAATGTAAGTGTGGACTGGTGTATGTAATGCAGGCGCTAGCACATTCCTGCACATTGAGTTTGCCCTCAGTTGTTCACATTAAAATGCAACACCTTGACTACAGTCTCCACCATCTTGCCTCAAGGATTTCTAACATCTGAAATTAGCTGCCATCAAGGAATCAGTTGCTTGTGAGAGATGAGCAATCCTTGACCATTGCAACTTCATTCATCTATGGAGGCTGCTCACCTCTCAATGGGTATTACATCACCAGGTCTGAGAGTGAAAACTACACGTGAGCAGACATTTTAACAATGCATACAAGCATACATTTACAAACCTTAAAGGCTATTTACAATGATATTTCATTCGTGCCACCAATGTGCTTTCAGAATGACTTCTTCCTCTGGATTCCATTACATCAAAGTGCTGTCCTGACTTCTGCAGGTGCGGTGGAGGGAGCCTGCTCTGTGGATGGCTCTATTGGCTTAGAAGGATAGTCATCTTCTGGTGTCTTGGAGCCTAAAAGGTGCAGCCTTGCTAAGAATTTCATGCTCAGATGTCTCCCTCTCTTCCATTCCCACTTTTAAATACCTCTAGGGCTCTTGGCTATTGGGAATTTTGAAGGGACGTGACATGGCCACAAGCTCATAATTTTGAGTGTTTCGATTACACACAAACTGATTTCTACTCTTTGATCTCTTGCTGCACTCAGTTAACATTCTTAGTAATTGGAATAATTGTCACAGTGACTATCTGGTGCCATAATCTCACAAAGCAGATCACTCCTCTGTTGCAGAACTCCATTCTTTTTATGCCATTGGCAAGCAATGGCTTGCAAAAACTCTGCCAAGTTCTCCACTGGGTGAGGAACTTGCTCCATTAGATAACTGCCCAGGCAATGGAACTGGGTTTAAATTATTTCGATACACGGGGAACTAAAGGGTTTCCAGCAGAGATCAAGGGACACAATATTGCCCATAATCTGGTCATCTGAAAATGAGGCGCACAGTAATTCAACTCCCAGTTATTAACAATGTTATAGATGACACTTTCGACTTTATGGTACGAAGTAACGTTTCCAGTTTATTGCTTTGCAAAGAGCTAAAAAGAACCCTTAGGAATCAGTACAGCAGAATACATTGACCCAGATCAAATTCACCATATTCTTTAAAATTCTGGAAAAGAAGTAGTTTTGCTGTACAGATAATTATACCACGATTCCTGATGAAAGGCTTTTGCCTGAAACGCCGACTTTCCTGCTCCTCAGATGCTGCCTGACCTGATGTGCTTTTCCAGCACTACTCTAATCTTGAATTACACCACAAGTCTACTTATAAGATATTTTGTGGTCTCAATGTGCTCCAAATGAAATATACCTTCTTTACTCTTGCTTGCATATATCAAAGGACATGTTTTAACAAAATGTCCTGACATTCATGACAGTCATTTCTCGTTCTCTACTGAAAGGGCCTCCAATTAGCCAGCCAGCAGCGACATACCACTGTACAATGGTCAATCTATTTCAAAGTTGAAACTTTATTGCTGGAACAGCACAGCAGGTCAGGCAGCATCCAGGGAACAGGAGATTCGATGTTTCGGGCACAGGCCCTTCCTCAGGAAGGGCCTGTGCCCGAAACGTCGAATCTCCTGTTCCCTGGATGCTGCCTGACCTGCTGTGCTGTTCCAGCAATAAAGTTTCAACTTTGATCTCCAGCATCTGCAGACCTCACTTTCTCCTCAATCTATTTCAAACAAAACTGGCAATTTTCTCCTGACAAAATAACTTCTCTCTCTCCCTTCATTGGATTCTGAAGCACTTTCTGTGAAAAAGTAATTTTCTTTGATAAATGGCAGGCTTGCACAGAGCTGCATCTGAAGTGACCAGTGTCATTGGATCTAATGATCTCTAGCCTTGCACAGAGCTTGGACTTTCCTCTGGGCCTTTATCCTGAGGCAGTGCTGGCTGACCACGCAGGCAATCATGGGAATTGATTGGATTGGAATGGACCTGAAGTGAAAACATATATAATTAATGCTATGTGGAAAGGGCAAGGGAGAGGGACAAGCCACTTTGCTCCCACAGGGAGCTGCCACCAACTTGACAGGCCAATGGCCTAGTTTTATTTGGTAATTCTATAAAGGCAGAAGTAGATGTTAGGGGTAAAGGAAGGAGTGTGTGTGGAAAGCAAAAGTTGCATGAGTTTACTAAATGAGCGAATTCACCATACCAGATTTTAACATAATGGTCCTGTGGAATTTGGAAAGGTGCATAAGGCATTATCCTGGATGGCTTCAACAACATTAGTACCATGGTGGGGCGGGGGGAGTGGGGGTTGGTGGTGGGTGCTCTCCTGGGAGCTGTCAGGCTAACACCTATGTCAACTTCAATATGTTTGTCTTCTTCCAGGGAGCAACAGGTGACCTGCATGGAATCTCTCAGTCGTGCTCTCACGAATCCATCAGGAGAGTCACTGTTGCCATCTGTATGAGACCCCAGCGGCTCATTCCCATTTCCTGATGATGAGGTCAGTGCTGCAGCCAGGCAGTAAGATTTGGGAATGTAACTGGGCTCCCCCAGGAGCAGGGTGCCATTGACAGTACATGCACTGCACTGAGTGGGCCATATCACTACACTGTGGAATTCATCGATTGGGAGGGGTTCCATTCACTCAATGTCCAGGTGAGCTGGGATCACCGTGACCACTTTCCAGAGATGTGAGCCCAGCACCCTGGCAGCTGTCACAGCTCCTACATCCTGCAGCACTCTCATGTACCTGGTGAGTTTGAGGGTTCAGGTGCTTTACAAGGCAGGTTATTGGGGACATGGGCCACCTAGTGCAACCATGGATATTGTCACCATTGTGTAGCCCCCTGACTGATGTGGAGCAGATATAATACCGCCCTTGCTTCATCCAGCACCATAATGGAGCAGACAGTGAGGCTGTTGAAGATATGATTCCACTACTTGGAGTTTTCTGGGATGCCCTCCAGTATAGTCCAGACAGAGTGTACTACATCATCCTGGAGTGCCATGCTCAGCACAATTAGAGCAGGCAGTGAGGCAATGTGCTGGATGCTGAGAAAGTGGAGAAATGAGAATAGTCTTCCAATGAATACACTGAGTGAATGTTAGACAATTGTGGATATAAGACAGTCATTAGTCATCATGCCAGTAGTTTGTTTGCATCGTGGTGGTAAACTGAAGCCTCTATTCTTTTTTTGTGTGTTCACATTTGGCAATTATTAATAAAAGCTCATCATTGAAATTGTCCAAATATTCCCATATCTTTAAATCCACCACCCCTCACTGGACAACGATAATATACTGGTCTACAGTGGGCACTGGGGACAGATACAATCACCCAGACAAAGCATGAAATGACCTGTAGCTAAGGACAGCTTAGCTGCGTGGCTTGGTGATTAGACAGAGACTTGGGCAAGAAAGTGGAATTATATGTGTGATGAACTTTCTGGCACACCAGTCATGAGCAGACATAGCAGTGTGTGTTTAAGACTGCTGTATCACCACATTGCTGGTGAAGGGCAATTCTGGACTGCCAATCCTTGCCCAGATTGTTGGCCATGGTTTAAAGAAGGGAGTTGTGCCAGGGATACCAGTCACTCCACGATATATGGTGAAAAGATTAGGCTGGCATCAGATAAAAGGAGAATCATAGGGGCATGGTAGGAGGTTTATGAGCCAGGTTTGGGAGGATACCTTCCACGAAACTCAGTGAAATTAACACTTAGCCAAAATATTGTAAGATTCAACCCTACATCTCATGTACGTAAGTTAATACTGCATTGTAATTCCAATTATGCATGATATACACATTTTTGCCTACTTTTAATAATTCTAAAAGACACCTGATTCCAAAGGGTACCTTTCCTCCTGCAAAGATCCATGGGGTAACGTACCTTTCCAAAGATATACCTTGGCTATTGAAATAACCTACACAGTTCAGTCATGTTTTTACAAAGTCTCATTTGCACAATTGGGCTGTAAGACTCTGAAGTTACCGAAATCCCACTTCAGTGGAATAAAGCAAAGAACTGGGGATGCTGGAGATCTGCAATCAACAGAAACAGAAATTGCTGGAGAAACTCAACAGGTCTCTGGCAGCATTTTAGGATAAAAAGCAGAGTTAACATTTTGAGAAGAAGGGTCACTGGACTCGAAACGTGAACTCTGTTTTCTTTCCACTCTCCAAGATCTGCTAAGTTTTCCCAGGAATTTCTGCTTTTGTTTGTTCCATTTCAGTGGAGGCAGTTGATGACTGAAATGGCCAGCTAGCTCCTTCAAATGTATGGATGGAACACACTCTGCTCTCTGAAAGTAGAAAGTGCCATGTTTGATGGGAAGAAGCTGGTGATGATCTGGGTCTTTGTGTCACTTGAGGAAAAAGAGGCTGACACTCCTGAAGATGCACATATTCACTCTATGTAGGCACAATCCCTTCATCTGAGGTTGGCAACACATGGACTACAGAGGGGAAGCTTGAGCAGGAGTCTTCATGTTGTGAATAATCTGGCAAAAAAAAACCTTGAGAAGAGGTTTGGAACATCACTGCTTCAAACTTACTCGAGGGCAAAATTGAATCTTACTTTTGCTGTTGAGAACCCTGACTTCTCAAGCCGAAGCGACTGAGGATTCTAATTTTCTTCATCCACAGGATGTGGTTATCGTTAGTGAATTATTCACCAGAGTATTCCCAGTCTTTAGCCTGCACTTGTACTATTGCTGGAATGTTGTCATGACCCACAGCCTTTGCAGTATTTAGTGCCTTCAGCTGTTTCTTGATATCACGTAGAGTGATTCAGATTGACTGAAGGCTGACATCTATGATACTGGGACCTCGGAAGAGGCCAAAATGGATTACTCACTCAGTGTTGAAGATGCATGTAAATTCCAAGGCTTGACCTTTGTCTTGACATACTGTGCTGCCCCAACATTGAGGGTTAGGATGTTTGTAGTGCCTCCTCCTTGGTGAGTTTATTAATTGTCCACAATTATTTACAACTGAAGGTGACAGGACTGGAGACCTTCTATTTAGTCTGTTGCTTTTGGGATCACTAAGTTCTGTTTATTGCATGTTGCTGACACTGTTTCCCATGTAAGTAGCCCTGTGTTGTAGCTTTACTAGGTTGACACTTGCTTTTTAGTACATCTGCTGTAAATGGTACGCCTTCCTGGACTCTTTGATGAACTAGGTTGATCCCCTGGTATGCTCATATTGATAAAGTGGGGGATTTGCTGGGCCATGAGATTACAGTTTGGAGTTGATTACAATTCTGCTGCTACAGATGGAACACAGTGCCTCATGGATGCCCAATATTGAGTTGCTGGTCTGCTCAAAATCTATCCCATTTAGTACTGTGGTAATATCACACAATACTTACAGATTAAATTAAATTACTTACAGTGTGGAAACAGACCCTTTGGCCCAACAAGTCCATACTGACCCACCGAAGCACAACCCACCCAGACCCATTCACCTACATTCACCCAACACTATGGGCAATTTAGCATGGCCAATTCACCTAACCTGTACATTTTTGGACTGTGGGAGGAAACCCACGCAAACACGGGGAGAATGTGCAAACTCCACACAGTCAGTCGCCTGAGGTGGGAATTGAACCCAGGTCTCTGGTGCTATGAGGTAGCAGTGCTAACCACTGTGCCACCGTGCCGCCTGCTACAGTGGAGGTTATCAACAATGTGAAGTTACAACTTGCCTCCACACAAGGACTGTGTGATGGTCACTCCTACTGATACTGTCATGGAGAGATTGCAATTGGTATAGTTAGATTGTTGAGGATCAGGTAAAGCCTTTGTTGGTTGCCTAACCATCTGCTACCGAACACATTCAGCAGCTCTTCCCTTGGCATCAGCCAAATCAGTCTGTAATGGCACCACCAAGTTACTCTTGGTAATGGACTTTGGAGTCCCTCACACAGAGTACATTGAGCCTTTGTCACCTTCAATGCTCCTCGTGACGTACAATAATAGAGAAGTAATTTGTCTTCTGAATGGGGTATCCGCAGACACCCTGAAAGTGCCACCACCACTGTGTATCTGTACCATCAGTGGGAGGACATACCCAGAGCTGGTGATGGCAGCATCTGGAACATGGTCATGCTCACAGGATCATCCACACAGACAAGGTCAGACTGCTTCTTGACTAGTCTGTGGACAACTCTCTGAAACTGGAACAAGTCACCAGATGTTAGTATCCAAAACTTTGCAGAGTGAACAGGGCTGTGACAGCATTTGGTGCATTGAGCTAGATTTTGTTTGAATGACAGCAATTGTTCCATAGTTAGAATACCTTTTAAACCCCGATTTATTAATTGGATTCAAAATTCATTATGTGACATTGTGGGATTCTAACACAAAACAGTAGCCTAGATCAGAGGCTCAATGACAGTACCACTGCACCAGCAGCTCCCACAACTTGGCTGAGCAAGAGAGGAAATAAACACAGACATAATTTCCACTTGTTTTCCAATATTCCATACTGTAAAATGTATATTTGGCTGTCTGAGGAGAATAGCACATAGCTTGGTTTCCATAGACAAATGTTATCTGTCATACTGTTAGGGCTAATGGAATGAAGCAGGAGAGGATAGCTTGTGCCTACAAAGATACTGAAGGAATGACCAGCATCTTTATCAAAAAAGTTGAATAAAAAGTTATTTTTTTAAAAAAAATGCAACATTAAAAAAAATTTTAAAACAAGTGTTTGCTCCCTTTGCCAACAGGCAGTGTCAAAACAATCTGGATGGAAGGGTCTGAATAATGGCTGTTTAAGTTTTGAGTTAGCAGGTATTTTACAGAAGACAATAGAAGATGCCATTTGAGATGCAAACAACATTCTGATCATTAAGAAACACATTGGTGCAATGATTAATCATGTTGAAGCCAATGTAAATGCTATTTGATAGCTGTTACTGAAAGAATGGACATTACATAATTAATTCTGCCTTTAATTATGCTACCAGTTATCAGTATTGTTCATTGCAAAAGGCATATCAAAAATAAAGCTTTATTAATGATTGAAGCTTAAAATTTGTTGTTTTCAATGTGTGGCCTTACATTACTCTAAATTATATTTTACTCGATTTATTTTTGGTTGGTTCATCAGTCAAAAGGAAAAGCAATTACATAACAAACCACAGAATAAACACAGGAAAGATGTTACTGATGACCTGAGAGTCCATAACCAGGGGTCTCATTTTAAACAAGTGGGACAGGTCATTTAGGACTGAGGAGAAATCTCTTCAGCCAGAGAGTGGCGACCCTGTGGAATTCTCTAGCACATAAAGTGGTTGAGGCCAAAACATTGAGTGTTCTCAATTTTGAGTTGAATATAGCTTTAGGGTTAAAAGAATCAAAAGATATGGGAAAAAAGCGAGGATAGGGATTGAGGTGGATGATCAGCCATGATTGTATTGCATGGAGGAACAGGCCTACTCCTGCTCCTTTTTTTGGTTTCTATGGTGATCATGTTTATCTGATGGAATGATAACAAAACTCTTATTAATATAATAGATTAACCGAGTTACTCCTGAACTCATGCAAACAATGTCCATGTCCAATTGTCAGTATTTGCTGAATTAACTGAGGTTAGTGGGTGACGATGGAAGTGCTCTATGATATTTATGCCACTCAGCTGTAATGTACCCACCAAACTACTGTTTTAAAGGATGAATGAGCGTCTCAGTTGCCAGCCAGTAGTTCCTAACCTTATTCCCTTCGGCTAACTTATGACCTCAGTCAACATGTCAATGTTTGTGCGAAGATTTGTAGCTCAGGTGCTCGTTGCTGTGGTTCTGTTCGTCGAGCTGGAAGTTTTTGTTGCAAACGTTTCGTCCCCTGGCTAGGCGACATCATCAGTGCTTGGCAGCCTCCTGTGAAGCGCTTCTTTGATGTTTCCTCCGGTGTTTATAGTGGTCTGTCCCTGCCGCTTCCGGTTGTCAGTTTCAGCTGTCCGCTGTTGTGGTTGGTATATTGGGTCCAGGTCAATGTGTTTGTTGATGGAGTTTGTGGATGAATGCCATGCCTCTAGGAATTCCCTGGCTGTTCTCTGTCTGGCTTGCCCTATGATAGTAGTGTTGTCCCAGTCGAATTCATGTCAATACTAATTTTGTGGAGGGAAAAGTTATTAACTCTTTTGAAACTTTGTGCTCCTGAACACTAGATTACATTACATTACATTACATTACAGTGTGGAAACAGGCCCTTCGGCCCAACAAGTCCACACCGACCCGCCGAAGCGCAACCAACCCATACCCCTACATTTACCCATTACCTAACACTATGGACAATGTAACATGGTCAATTCACCTGACCTGCACATCTTTGGACTGTGGGAGGAAACTGGAGCACCCGAGGAAACCCACGCAGACACGGGGAGAATGTGTAAACTCCACACAGTCTGAGGCGGGAATTGAACCCGGGTCTCAGGCGCTGTGAGGCAGCAGTGCTAACCACTGTGCCACCGTGCCGCCCATGAATTAACTACTTGACAGGAAGGGCACAGGCATGGGTATCAAGTGAGAGCATGACTGGTAGATTGGTTACATTGCCCTCAGTGGTAAATCAAGCCATTCTCACTCAATGGCATGACCAGCACATGGATACTAACCTTCTAGTCAACAGATTGAATAATGATTAGATTCCCTACAGTGTGGAAACAGGCTGTTCGGCCCAACAAGTCCACACCGACCCTCCGAAGAGTAACCCACCCAAACCCATTTGCCTCTGACTAATGCACCTTACACTATAGGCAATTTAGCATGGCCAATTCACCTAACCTGCACATCTTTGGGACTGTGGGAGGAAACTGGAGCACCCAGAGGAAACCCACGCAGACACAGGGAGAATGTGCAAACTCCACACAGACAGGCTGGAATTGAACCCGGGTCCCTAGTGCTGAGAGGCTGCAGTGCTAACCACTGAGCCACCATGCCGCCCCAATCCATGAATCACAAGAGCAAGCATGCAATGATGTTGGGACAGAAAATTGTGGGTGGGGGGAATGGGGGCAAGTATATTTTCAAGACTGAAAACTATCATCTGTTTTCAATCAGACCTATCTGTAGTATCCACACACTGGTGTTTCCTTTCTCAAATAGAGCAGGTGAATTATACAGGGAAGGTTTTCTGCCTCCTGGTAGACACCACGTATATACAAACAACACATTACACAGTTTAATATTTTAAGCACAATATTCAGGAACTAAGTACTCTTGTCTGCTTTAACAAATAACATTTTAAGTGCACAGTCTTGAGAAAAAAATGGGTGTTAAGTATGTATGTATGTCCAGTGTCCAACGCTGCACAATAGGCAATCTCAAACTTGCATAGTGAGATGAATTTTATGAGGCCTAAACAATCCAGGAAAACGTTTCCACATTAGCACAATGGTGTATCCTCCAAATCGTGGGCAGACAATATTTACTGCAATACCTTGAAACAATCACATACTTGCCAGACCTTTTTTTTTAAAATATTTATTCAGAAGCCAAGTTATCTATAAAAATCTTAATACTAAAATGCTTTTACATAGAGATCGTGTCCATAAAACTTTTTTTTTAGTGTTTACACAAAAACTGAGACCATAGTCATACTTTACACATTTACAATAGGGTTTTTACTACATTTAAACACTTTTTTTTAGAATAACAGTTCCTTCCATTTCAACAAAAACTGAAAACAAAATAAAAACAAAAATCAACAAGCTTAAAAAAAAAGCTCTCCTGGGTTTTCAGTTTCAAAATATTTTAATATCTAGTAAATAACTCTGTAATATTGTAGTTTTTATTGTATAATTTTTTTAAAACTTCTCCTAACCACTTGTAGGATTAAAACACTATTCAGCAAGTCTCAGACGGGCCTGCGTCTCACTTGCCCATTTATTTCTCATGATGCATCACAATTCCAGTCCCCAGAAGCTCACTTTACAAGCAAAAAAAAAGTGAAACCTCAGCCATCAGTGAGGAAGTATTGCACTTGTGTCACTGGACTGAACAAATAGGTAATACAACGCCTAGCAGATTGGTCCAATGGTGACATCACATAACGTACCAGATGGAGTACAGCTGAACCTCCTTTTGTATGTGTTTGTGTGTCTGTGTTTTTGTGTGAGAGAGAGAAAGACTATGTGTGTGTCTCTGTGTGTGAGGGAGACTGTGTGTGT
The DNA here is from genome assembly GCF_004010195.1 of Chiloscyllium plagiosum. Classification (NCBI taxonomy): domain Eukaryota; kingdom Metazoa; phylum Chordata; class Chondrichthyes; order Orectolobiformes; family Hemiscylliidae; genus Chiloscyllium; species Chiloscyllium plagiosum. Next base: position 35,059,569 of record NC_057733.1, on the reverse strand, counting down.
GTATATGGTGGTGGTGGCGATGCAGGGGATGGGAGGTTATGTTCCCTTTCTTCTCTACTCTGCACTTCTTTAACCTTAAATACTAGGCCTTCCCAAATCAAATCAATCCCTTTCACATAGAATTGGGTCCCCTAGGTTAGGTCCCGTTTAGCACTGCTTCAGTTTCTCATTTGAAGTACACAATGGAACAGAAAATTCTGTGACGCAGAGGTAAAAGATTCTTGCACACAAGTGATAGTCAATATAGACCTGCTCACATGACAGTGGAAATTAAAATCCACCTTGTTTATACATATATATAGATATATATTACATTGTTTCAAAAGTTGTGACTTTAAGCGTTATGCAATGAACACTTTTGAAACTGACCTTGTATATCTCTCCTCCAGTCACCTGTAGGCCCCAACCATCATTTCAAAAATGCACGAACATCTAACTTACAAATCTGAAATTTCTCACAAAATTGCCTTGTTCCCCCTTGAGCTGACCTTTGACCTTTTCAGACAGCAGGTCAATGATAATTTTGCTGAGGAAAAATATACAGCTTTTCTTGAAAGAAAAACCTTCCTGTTATTCGTTCTTGTATAAAAAAGTTCTTCATTCAGTATATGTAAAGGAGCCCGAAGCGTCATGGGAATCTGGTTCTCTTTATCTTTCAGCTGTTGCTATGGAGTTTCAGATCACCATGTTTCACTAAACCACCCAGTTGATTGATGAGGTTGACCTATTGAAAATACAGGATATGCGATTGTGATGTCACACTGCACCAGTCTATATGCAGGAAGGTCACTAAGTGAAAGTTCAAATGCCAAAGATTAGTCTTACAAAAAAAAAAGCATCCTGCAATTTATCTTAAATATATTTTTGATAATATAAAAAGGCAAACTCAAATAATTCTTCTGGAGGGCAGCCATGTTACACAAAACAAAAGGAAGATCATGCCTAAGCTAGGTTGAGTTTCTGTAGCATGGTACTATTTGAAAGGTTGAGGCATACATCTGACTCTGCATGATGCCCATACCAAAATGTTTAAGAAAAAAAAACCCCAAGAACTGAGATGCAACAGTAATATATGCTGTCTATAAAAAACTTTTTTTTTACAACATATTAGTGTTTCAAAACAAAATACTACATTGATCTATGCCAAGCAATAACAAACAACATGAATTCAAACTATTAAACACCTTTTGTAAACCGTGGTTGTGATTTTTTTTTTCTTGAGACAGTGTCCCTTTTGTGGTAACTATGCAGGGTTACCAACAAGCTCGAATGTAGTGCCAGTCTACAGCAAGAGTCAAGTCAAACTGTTCCTTTTAAACATTCTAATGCCATACCTCACCGTGAGAGCACATGTGGGAAATGACAGGGGGGAGAAAACATCACAATATTAAACAGTATATGCTAAGCATTTCCAACCAATGTTCCACCTCTACATCTCAAACAGGATGTCATTTCCTCTTTTATTAACATACTGCAGGTTTTTTATTGTGGTCAGAACGAACAGCCCAAATGAAGGCTATAGCTAGCACCTTTCTAAGGTTAAACCAGTATCAACAAAATGTTATAGGACCTCTCTTGAAAGGTATTATGCTATATTGCAAAATATACACAAATGTCCGCATGGGAGATTTCTTGTTCCTAATGACAGGCTGACAATATTGTTGCAGTCCAGGCATTGGATTTGTGGCAGTATGATATCACGACAGTGCTGATCTTTGCAGTCTAAGTTTCACACAATTATTTCCAGTTTTACAATGGATGTTGATGACAGTGCAGTATCAAAATTGTTTCTTTTAGTAGTAGTCCATGCCTACTTGATCTTAATGGCATAGGATTGCCTGCTTGCAGCTAATTAAAGATCAATCAAGCACTCCCTTGCAGTTTAACAAGATGAATTGTAGGACTTTCCAAACTCCTACCACAAGAACTCACTTTCTAACATTGGCCAACTTTACACCTTTAGCTTTTTCTTTACACTTCCTGAATGCAGTTTCAAGAAGAATTAGTACAACAGTTAATTCACACGAAATGCGACACATAGTTTTAACACTATAATATAAATTACATCAGGTGAAGGGGCTTTAAAGGGAACCCATTTCCTTACACTGATTGTCCTAGAGAGCCATTTCTTCTACGATTGGTCGTAATGCTGAAGTGCTAATTAGTATTCTGTTTTAATTTTAAAGACAAACTTATCGTTCTGCTCTGACCGTGCTAGTGGAAGGTTTGTCTCAATGGTGTTTAATACCAGCTGCAAAGTGCTTTGGATTTTAAAGCAGTGAAATATCTTTTTGATCCCTTTGCGTTACTTCAACACAAATGAACCTAATTTCCAATTTGGTGCGCTTCAGTTGTTTTTCCAATCCTATGAAGATTTATTGAAACCAATCAGAAGGCTATGTTAACAACAACAACTACTGGGGTAAAAATGTGATCAATGCCAGTGCAGGCACTGTGTGTAAGATCACCACAGCCTTAATAAGGCAAATATCATTTTATATCTCTACCATAGTTCTTCAGTCCAGTATCTGAGGCTGTGTCAAGGCAAATTGACAATATATATTATCAAACTGATCCAAGCACTTTGACAGGCAGTCAGGTGATGTAGTGTGCATGTGTTCTGAATTGCTGGTCTATGGCGTGGTAGTATATAGATTCTCCACCCTTCCTCATCTGATAAGTTCCAATCCCATCAGGGGAAATGCCAAAGACCAGAGGGGCACTCTGTCTGAATACAGACTGTTCAACTTGCCCCTTTTGGAGGTGAGTCAGTTGACATCACTTACATGCATTCTTCAATGTTTGAAGAAGTACGTGGAAGGAGAGGGAATTTGGGATGGTATTGGGAACTATAGAGACAGGAGAAGACTGGATTATCAGGACTTGTAGAAATACTGAATATCCCACTTCTATTGCATGTTAATAACCGTCCCTACCCCCTACCGTCTTGAACTCATCTTCACTGTTAAAAAGAAGCTGCTTACATTAGCAGTTCTGTTTATTGGAATGAGGTGATGATTGAATTAATTCTGGAATGGTAGGTACAGCTAGTACCCATTACATATTAATTTACTGAGTGAACGATTTTTCTATTTCACAAGAGTGAACAGTCAACTGCAGGGCCAGTGAGAATAATGCTCACTTCACTCCAATAAAAAAGCCTCAGATTTTCAAAAGTCCTTTCTTCCATTCCAAGTAATAATGGCATAAGAATTTTGTGAGGTTTCTTGGATCACTGCTTATTTACCTAGTTAAGACAGCTCCTTAGCTTATAATTGGCAAAGCATTTCCACTCAAAAGCAGCGTTTCTGTTAGCACTGTTTTCATATTGCATATGACAATCGCCAATTACATCACAACAAGCATAGGAAGCCACAAGTCACAGTTATCTTGATTACCAGGGTATTATTTATTATTGAGGGTTTGTGACTTTTTTTTCCTGAAAGATGTGGGAATATTTTGAAATCATCACAGTATAGAGTCAAAATGTTGGTACTTATAAAGTCTGAGGAGGTCCAATAAAAATTGGGTCAGGAATGGACTGACAAACAGAAAATGCTGCAAGTTGCTCTCAACTTGAAAGAAAAAAATGTTAATTTATGAAGGGGTGATGACTTCATCAGATCCTAATGATCAATTACACCATGACCCCTGAAAAATTTGCTTCTTTTTCTTTCAGGTTCCAATTAGCCTGCTGCATTTTGTGATGCAAAATGTGTGGTTGATCTCTATTTTAGTATCATTTATTTTAGAGTTTGAGTCTGTGGTATGAGTGTCTCGGTCTGGCTATCTCAACAGGTTTAAGGGTTAACCTATAGGTGATTCTAAAACACCAATTCTAGAAAGTATTTTAAAACACTTTTATAGACCAATTTTCTGGAGAGTCATGTGCTTTTGTTTACCATGGCAGAGTTTATGAGTGAACAAAGAAAAGAGTGCAGTGCATTCGGTTTTCAGATGGAAGTATATTTTGAGCTGAGAGGACAAACACAAACCACCATAAAAAGCATTTCACTTTCAGTTTGGCAGTATTGTAGAAGTCTTGGCTAGAACTAGATGTGTAAGACAGTTGCTGCTAAAGAAAGAAGATAGTTTATAACTGTTAGGAAATAGGTTACCTAAGTGTCAGGAGTTTTGTCTTCATAGTTCATAGAATCCCTATGATTCTATGAAAACAAAACTCCTTATACTGAGGTAACCAATTGTAATGTTTTAATGCTACAGATTAGAAATGTCTAGTTACAACATTGAAGAAGTTATTTAAAGCTGAGGAAGTCTAAGCTCAAAACCAAAAATGGAAATTTCTGGAAGAACTCAGCAGGTCTGGCAGCATCTGTGGACAGAGAGCAGACTTAATGTTTTGGGTCCAATGACCCTTCTTCAGAACTAAATTTTTCCAGCAATTTCTGTTTCTGTTTTAGCACCAACGGTTCCTTCTCTTTTGCTTTAGTGTAAATCTATGCTCTGTTGTATGAGGGATCCAGGTAGAGGCAATCAGATGTTCAAGACAGGGAATTGAAGCCACAATCAAATTAAGCCCTATGAATGTGAAAGATAAGGGTATTCTTTGTCACATGAGTACTGTAAAAGAATGCTTTCAGGATTAATGGAATTGTATTGTTATTGTGTTTCAAACTCTTTAAGCTTGTATTGTTTCTAATTATTATGACTGTATTCTATTTTATCTTAATTTATTTTGTATAATAAATTTCTTTCATTGTTAAACCTGAATCTGCAGAATTGTGCGTTTGATTTTCATTAAAACATATTAAGCCAAATTTGAGTTTGTGATCTGGATTGTTGGATATAACATCAGCTAGGAATACAACAATATTGCTGCACATTCGTGTTTCAAATTTCAGATTTAGTTTTTCAACTTTCTGTTACCCTCTGGTACAGATTTCCAGTTTAGAGTTTTCTGCTTTTATGCTCCCTGATATAATATGTATGTGATTATATGTCCCGTAAAGTGAATCGACATAAAGTCACACTTTGGTAGAACTGGAATAGGTAAACCTCAAGTCACTGTTTTTGATAGTAGTGGGCTTGCAGGTATGGAATAAAGCAGCAAGTAAAAATAACAAATGTGTAGCATAACAATAGCCAAGGTTACACACACTCAACTACACCTTCTGTTTCTTAGTTATTATACTTGGACCATAAATGGATAAATAGGGAACTTTGATATTTGATTAGCATTTGTAACTATTGCAATGATTTACAGCTCACCAAAGCCCTGTTCCACATGAGTTCGCTTATTTATGTCAAAAGAGTTTGTGATCGACTTTGACATGTTTTAGAAATCTAACCACCTTCAGATCTTAATTCAGGAGACAATGATCTCCACCATGAGTAAGGAGGTCTACTGGTACCTCCGAGGCATCTGATGTAAAGGAGAACATAAAGAGAAGCTGGAACAACCCTAGCCATAGGTCCACGGGTGATATATTAGGGAACACTGTGGTTTTAAAGGATCTTCTGGCTGTCTTTCCATAATGCTTGTTTAAAATAGCAACTACAGCAATCCAAAGACTTTGACTTTTAAAATCAACATGGCTTACTTTCTATAGTTTAACTTCTCAATGACTCATAGGTGGGACTTCTTCCCAATTATAGTTTCAAAAAATCTTTGTAAACTGGATAGATGAAATAGATGTTAATGAAAAATTGTAATGCCTTATGAGTCATTTCACCAAAACAGATTCAGCCTTAGCCTTGAGAGTTCTATTGTAATCCACTAGTATGTTTTAGTCTTATCTTCCACTTCTAATAGTAATATTTCCATTGTTTACAGGTGACAGAAAGTAACAGGTGTGCTACGAGAAGATTCTCTTCAAAGTGTTGACCACATTATTTCATGTGGAATTGTTCTTTGTATCAGTCTTAGAAGCTTTTTATACACAGCCCGCATAAGCCACTAAAAGGGAGACTGTCTCTTTAACATCTGTGCAACAGTGAGGGAACAAACATGGCTGACCATTCCCTAAATGTGTGCAGAATTCTATACAATATTCAGCAATAGGGATTATAATTCTCTCCACCCATCACTTTTAAAAAAGGGAACATTTAATCCACAGAGTGAATCGCTCAACTACTGTTCAGTTAAGAGGTTAGAATTAGTCTGACAGAATGATGCCACAAACTGTCTTTGTAAGAAAACAGTCTTCTTCAAAGTCAAGTCTTTTTTTTCCCTTTCTTTGTTTTCTTCAGAAGTTCCAGCTAACAAGCAGCCTCAGCTGAGCTGAGTAATGCACTGCATTAAAAAAAAAATCCTGGGTTTTTACAAAACTCTCCAGGAAACAAAGTAACAACAAAAACATGTTCGACCTGATTCTGCTTTGCAAAGTCGAAAGCAGACAGAGGTACTGGGAGTGTATGGCTTGTATGATGCTCATTTTTCTTCTTTCTCCAATCTACATACACATTCGCCCGCACACATACACACTTGCGCACGCACGCACACGTCCACTCACACACTGAAATAAATTCCATGCTGTCTGACCCATGGTTGAAACCTGCTCTCATCAAGGTCCAGTTCCCATGCGTCCATTCCAGCTTCATTGATTCTTTGAGGCCCAGCGCTCACCTCTAAAACCTTGCTTCCCCATTGTTTGAGGCTCTCGTGTGCAAATTCAGCCTGGTCGACCCAGTGATGCCTTGAAGTCATGCATTGAAATTCCAGCCTACTTGATGCCCTAAGTGTTCCACTTTGGTAAATCCAGTATTACTGATCCCCAGAAAGGCTTAGTTCTTTTGCATCCAAAAACCATGCTGCTTAATTGTTATGTATCCAAAAAAAACCATTTTGCAAACCACTTAAGAGATCACTGCTAATGATTCCAGGACTACATGTGAGCCTCAAGGTATTGATAACAAGTTTCCAGATCCTGTCCATCTTGCATCATTTGAAAAGTTCATTGGGTTAGTTAGTTTTTTTTAATAAATCAGAATGGTTTCTCAATCCCTGTTAGTGTGGTGCAAATCCAGACTTTACATTAATTCATATATTTTGTTTTTAACAGAGACTTGGCACTCCATCTGCATTAAGGATTCTGCCTATTGTAGGGTCGTACGTTCCTGCCAGATAGTAAAGGTCCTGGCTGTCTTGGTACTTCTTGGTTTTTATCATTTGTTCATAGTGCTCCAGACTGACCACCTGACACTTATGGGAGATAGTCTGTACATCGTTTTCATCTTCGTGACAAGATTGGTACAGTGCTTTCTGAAACAGCAAGAGGAATACTCATTAAAACAAGAGCTGAGTGCTGAGATTTACGTTCCAGTAAACTATTACATTAATATTATTAAATAGTCAAATACAAGGACAAAGCAATATCTACACAAAAGAAATTAAATTTAAAACCAGCATGTTAAGGCTCAAAGATAACCAAATATTGTGGCTTTAGTATTTAGTTACAGCTCCTAAGTCAATGGCACAAAGGCAGAAGTGTATCTCTCCTTATACAGTTACTTAACTTGAAAATCATAATATTACATTCAGGTGTCAGCATGTTGCCACTTGCACCCGCATTAGTATTGTGTGTAACACTGAGAAAGGAAGTACACTAAGATGATGGATTTGAGTCTTTAATATTGGATCTTATAAACAAAATCAATTGTCACAATAACACTCACGGTGGCCTGTTGCTACAGTAATTGGTCTCACCTTGCCATCGTTGCATTTTTTGCCCAATTTTGTTTCCTCAGGGTGATAAAACCATTTCACTTTAACCACCATGTTGCTTCCCCAGGATTCCCACATGCTTTCAATCCGGCCAATGTACGGAAGATTTGGGCGTCCAACAGAGAGGAACACTGCGCAATCGCCAACACAAATTGTCTCCTTCCCTCTCACAATGGCTTTATAGTAAAGTTTCTTTGCTTTGCCTTTCATCCCTCGTCTCTGTGGAAAACAATCAGGCTAAGCTAAGAACGTTTTAAAACTGGAAATGCTGGAAATACTCAGCAAGTCAGGCAGCATCTGTAGAGTGAGTTAGGACAACTGCCTTGCTAAACTCACACACAAGTGCTGAGCACCTGCAGTACATCCTTTCCTTTGTTCTTCATTTTCACCCCTTACGATAATTTGCAGTTTGACCACTGAGGGAAGAGTCAACTAGCTTCCTGCTTCAAACCATGACTATGTTTTCTGTCCTAGTGACGTCGCTTGGAAAGATAACAGGGAGAGTTGTAATTTGGGCTGCTGTTTTTCACCTTTTTATTGCTTTGTAAAAAAGCTTTCAATCAATTAATTTGTTTTCAAAGCTACCTTCACTCAGGCTTTCATTCTGTCTAGGCTTGACTATTTCAATGCATTCCTGGCTAATCTACTCTCCTTAAACTTGATGCTATCGAAAACACTGTTATCTGTATCTTAACACACACTAAGTCCCATTCCCCTGTCACCCTCGTGCCCATTGCTGTGTTTGCTGACCTACACAGTGTCTTGGCCAGGCATTGTCTTCATTTCGAAATTCTCATCCTGCTTCTTGGCTTTTTATAAGTATATTAAGAATAAGATGATTACCAGCAAAACAGCAGGACCTATTAAGAGACCGAAAGGGCAACCTGTGTATGGAGCCAGATGTGGGTGAGGTCTTAAATGAACATTTCTCAATTGTCTTCACAGAGAAGAAGTACATCATAGCCAGGGATTTCAGTTGGGATGGTAAGTTTTAAAACTTGTTAGGATTAATAAGAACCTGGTGTTAGGTGTTTTAGAGGGCATAAAGGTGCACAAATCCCCAGATCCAGATGAGATGTGTCCCAGGCTGCTATAGGAAGCAAGGGAAGAGATTGCTGTGGTCCTGACAAATGTATTCACTGGCTACAGGTGAAGTGCCAGTGACTGATGGATAGCTAATGTGTTTTTTTTTGTTTAAGAAAGACAGCAGGGATAAGCCAGTTAGTCTCATGTCAGAGACCAGGAAATAAATGGAAAATATTCTGAGAGACAGGATGAAAGGTATGGATTGATCAGGGATAGTCAGCATGGATTTTTTAGAGGGAGATCCTGGCTGACTACTTTAATTGAGCTTTTGAAAAGGTGACTATATATATTGATGAGGGGTAGTACAGTTGATATGGTTTAAATGGACATCAATAAGACCTTTGACAAGGTCCCACATGGGAGGCTGGTCCAAAAGGTAAGAGCTCATGGGATCCAAGGAAACTTGGCAAACTGGATTCAAAAATTGGCTTGAAAGTAGGAAGCAAAGTGCGATGGTGGAGGGGTATGTTTGTGAAAGGAAGCCTGTGATCAGTGGAGAACCACAGGGATTGGTGCTGAGAGCCTTGTTGTTTGCTATGTATATTAACAACCTGGATCTGAATGCAGAAAAGATAACTAGCAAGTCTGAGGATAATATGAAAATTGGTGATGCTGTTAATAGTGAAGAAGATGGTATTAGGCTTCATGCTGATATTGATCAGCTGGTATATTAGGCTACAGTCTGATATTGATCAGCTGGTAAATTGGACAGAGCAATGCCAGATGTAGTTTAATCCCGGTAAGTGTGAGGTGATGCATTTTGGGAGGTCTAATAAGGAAAGAATATACACAATGTATGGTGGGTCCCTAGAGAGTACTGAGGAACAAAGGGACTGTGATGTCCAAGTCCATAGATTCCTGAAAGTGTTGGCACAGGTAGACAGGGTGGTGAAGAAGGCATGTGGACGTAGAATACAGGAGAAAGGAAATGTTGTTACAACTTTATAAGACATTATTTAGGCTACAGATGGAATTCTGTGTGCAGTGCTGGTCACCACACTATTGGAAGGGCATGTTTGCACAGGAGAGGGTGCACAGAATATTCACCAGGATGTTGCCTTGGATGCAAAGTCACAGTTATGATAAGAGACTGGATAGGTTGGGTTTGTTTTCCCTGGAGCAAAAGAGCCTGAGGGCAAGTCTGATTGAGGCATACAAAGTGTTGAGAGGCATAGATAAGGTAGATCGTGAGAATTTTGTCCCCACGGCAGATGTGACTAAGACCAGAGGCATAAGTTTAATAGTGGGCCTGAAGTGGTGGGCCAAAGGGCCTGTTTCCATGCTGTTTGATTGCATGATTCTCTGATTCTTGGACAGACTTCTTACCTCCCACCTCCTTAGTTAAAGAAGGCAGATCACCAACTTTCCCTGGAAGACAGTTAGGGACAGGCAATAAAAGCTGGCACAGCCAGCAACACGCACATCCCATGAACACACATAAACAAGGAAAACCTTTTTCTGTACAGTTCAGTATATTTAATATGTTTGACTATAGGTCCATCTCAAAACAATATTGTCAATCAATTGCCTGGCCAGTTGCTCTCCTGGCTGGAGGGAACATGGAGATTGACTTGAAAGGGAAATTTCAGGTCCAGCTCCACATATCCACAGGGATTACTTTACCTATCACTGTACCGGGAGTGGAGCGATTATCAGCAGCATTATAAGTCTCTGATATCTACCTGAGTTGGCTTCCCAGACCACTTCCAGAGCTGTCGAGCTGGGAGAAAGGAGGAGATTTTCGGGCGATTTTCCACTGATGGTAATCTCTGTCTCTTTGATAACTCCTTGGCCTTTTGAAGTCGGAATTCTTCCTGTCTTTTTAATTTGATCTTATTCGCAGGCATCACAGACTTGACTGAGAAGGAGGGTGGCGACATTTTTGGCTCTGTTTGTCGTGGGTCTGACGGGGTCAGCATTGCAGGCACAGGGTGTGTCATACAAGTCTGCAGCAAGACTGTAGAATCATCATCAGAGCTATAGGATGAATCGTCATTGTCCGATGAACACAAGCTGGAAGTGGAGGTAGAACCAGATGTTGAAGATGATGACGATGCAGAAGATGATGAAGAGACAGACAGCCTAGTCATAAATCTCGATGTGACACTCTGTTGCAAGTTTCTATTTTCTTCCTCATCATAAGAGTACGAACTATGGCTGTCAGTGTCACAATCCATGCCAAACTCTGACTGACCAGCGTACTCATTCATTGCTAAGCTCATAGGAAGGTTCTGAAGTTGAGCATGCTTTCCTTTCAGAAGTTCGATCCTTCTGTTTCGCTCCTTGCTCAACTGGGAGTAGCCAGCAGCAATTTTTCCTCCAAATTCCTTCTCGCTCATGAGCAAGGCTTTTCCATTTTTTGTTTTCGGAGATGTCACGCCTTCGTGATCTAGTTTAACCAGATATTCTGCTCCTGTTTTTCTTTTACCACCTTTTGGAACTGATACATCCATTTTTTCCACTCTTCTGTACTTTAGGGCCTTAGGATTTGGTGCAAGACTTGAACTGCTTCCAAAGGAAGCAAAGGTGTTGGCAATGCTGCTGAAAGAGTCGACTTCAAAGCCGCCACTAAAAATTGGAGGAGGAAGGCCTTGCACTGGAAGGAACCGTTCTTTACCCTTCATTCTCTTTGTGCTGCCATTCAATTGAAACAGGTTTTCTAAAGCAGTCGTACTCTTACTGGAATTCCTTTTCTTTGTCTGGATGATCCCTGGCCAATTTATTAGTACATCTGTCTTTTTACTGAGCATGTGCCCTGCTTTCAGCAACGTTGAAACTTCGGTATTCAAAACTCCTTTACCTTTTTGCAAAGGAAAACAGCAAACAATTACTCTTGTATAATTTCAATTGAGAATCAAATAATATTATTGCAAGGCAATCAATCATCCCTCTATATAAATGACAGTCGTGGAAATCTCTAGATAGATAACTGTTTTGTAAAAAGTTACTATTGAATATTCATGTTCCTTATGCTAAAAAATTCCTGCAATTATTTATAGATCTGCTAAGCCCTGATAAATAGGCCTTGCATGTACAAGCTTCATTTCACTGAGTTGCTTTTATCACTTGTATAAAATATTGTGAGGCATTTAATATTATGAAATGCTAGTTTGAACACCTGTTAAGAGGGTGGTAACTAGTTCACCAGTTTATTGGTCAGAAACAGACAACTGTCCCTTTAACACTTGATACAGTTTAGGGTAAAAGATTTCCAATGAGTAGTTGCTCATACAATACAGGTTCTAATGGCTGTAAGCAGCAAGTTATCAGTGAAGTCCAGATACCCTTACATCTACTGTTAAATCCATAACAAAGACAGTGATTGTTTACATATGTAGTAAATATACCTTTTAGAACACAAAAAACCCAAATACTTTTTACTTCTTTGGTGCTGAACGACTACAGTCTGAACCTCAGACCAAAGTACACAGTTTTGGTTCCAACATGTGTGGAAAGCATAAACAGGATACAGGTATATTCCATTTTAAGGAATGGATATATTCCTGGAAACCATTCTTTAAATCAAAACAACTTATTTCAAAGCAAGATTTCCCATGTCAATATATATCAGGAGACACTTTACTAACTCAAGGGTTTCAGCCCCAAATGTAACACAGACATGAAATAAACAAATTACAGCATAATTAAATCTTCTACATTCACAGTGACATAATAAAGAACTGAAAATAACACGCCTTGATTCCCAATTGTTCTAAATGAATATTATGAAATATATCCTTCAATATGTGTGCCCTATTTTTGTTAGATCAATATGCTTTTCACTCACTCATGCTCATTTGGTTCATACTGTCAAAAGATCCTAAACCATTCCTCCAGTTTGTATCAGCAACTTGTAGCCCACATGATGACACAGAGGAGTTGACGACTTCGTCAGACTATCACTACACTATTAATCCAGAGATCCAGTTAGTGTTCTGAGGACCTGGGTTCAAATCTGCCATGATAGATGGTGGGGATTCAATTCAATTCAAAAAAAGTCTGGAATTAAAAGTTTAATGATGAAATCACCATTGATTGTTGCAGGGGAAACCCATCTAGTTTACTAATGTCTTTTAGGGAAGGAAACTGTCATCTTACATGGTCTGGGTTATGTGACTCCAGACTCACAGCAATGTGATTGACTCTTAACTAACCCCTGGGCAATTAGGGATGGGCAATAAATGCTGTCCCTTGAATGAATAAAAGACAAGTGCACAACTCAGCAGTTGTACAGGCTCTCCACAATGGAGTGTTTGAGATCTAAAAATATGCTGGAGAGACTGAAGCAGAGGAGGTTAAGTGGTTATAGTCATAGAGTCATAAAGATGTACAGCATGGAAACAGACCCTTCGGTCCAACTCATCCATGCTGACCAGATATCCCAACCCAATCTAATCCCGCCTGGCAGCACCCGGCCCATATCTCTCCAAACCCTTCCTATTCATATACCCATCCAAATGCCTCTTAAATGTTGCAATTGTACCAGCCTCCACCACTTCCTCTGGCAGCTCATTCCATACACGTACCACCCTCTGTGTGAAACATTTGCCCTGTAGGTCTCTTTTACATCTTTCCCCTCTCACCTTAAATCTATGCCCTCTAGTTCTGAACTCCCCAACCCCAGGGAAAAGACTTTGCCTATTTACACAATCCTTGCCCCTCATAATTCTGTAAACCTCTATAAGGTCACCCCTCAGCCTCTGACGCTCCAGGGAAAACAGCCCCAGCCTGTTCAGCCTCTCCCTATAGCTCAAATCCTCCAACCCTGGCAACATCCTTGTACATCTTTTCTGAACCCTTTCAAGTTTCACAATTTTTCCGATAGGAAGGAGACCAGAATTGCACGCAATATTCCAACAGTGGCCCAACCAATGTCCTGTACAGCCGCAACATGACCTCCCAACTCCTGTACTCAATACTCTGACCAATAAAGGAAAGAATACCAAACGCCTTCTTCACTATCCTATCTACCTGCGACTCCACTTTCAAGGAGCTATGAACCTGCACTCTAGGGTCTCTTTGTTCTATAAAATCATGAGGGGCACAGATAAGGGTAATAACAAGGATCTTCTCCCTAGAGTGAGGAAGTTCAAAACTAGGGGCATACTTTTAAGGTGAGAGGAGAAAGTTTTACATAAGGCAATTTTGTTTTATACACAGTGGTTCATGTGTGGAATGAATTGCTAGAGAAAGTCATGGATGTAGGTACAGTTACAATACTTAAAAGACATTTGGAGAAGTACATGAATAGGGAAGGTGTGGAGGGATTAGGTAGGTGAGATTAGTTTAGTTTGGGAACATGGTTGGCATGGACTAGTTAGACCAAAGGGACTGTTTCAATACTGTATGACCCTATGTTGGGTTTCCTCGATCTAACTTTCCTCCTGGTCTAGGACAAACAGTTGAGAAGAGAGGATCAATTGCAAGATTTGGGGGTGGATTTAAAATAGGGAGAGGTAAATCTAAGCTGATGGTTCCAGAGTTTGGAAACCACGCCTTCCTAACCGGAAATGATAGAGACAGTTACAAAAACTAACGCAACTGCTTCCCAACGTCTTCAGACTGAAGTTGATACTAGTTCAAACAAACCAATTGGGAGTAAATATTTTAACTATTTAATAACAAAATTACTCTACTTGAGACATGTAAACTGTGACAGAGCTACGTTTGTTATGCAAAAGCCATAGTGAAGTGGTGATTCTGTGACACTGTTTGGCACACGGACATGTGAGAAGGACAATGGGAACCTGATGAGTACTGATATTCTTTTCATGGTAAGTCACAATACAGGAGTGAGAACTTGTCAAAATGTTTAAATATATAGTAAAACTACATGCGAACAATTATGGGGCTGAGTAAGAAATTAAAGACAACTGCACAATTCTTTTGAGGATTAACTTGGTGACTGAACAGTTAAAATTGCCAATGGTATTTACCAAAAGCCTGGAGCTGACAAAGTTAAAAATATCAACTGCTCTCCTGATTAGACAACAAGGGCACTCTACTGATGTTGGTGGGATCCTTCTTTAGCCCATGTGCATCCAGCTCTTAGTGATGGTATTGGGACTTTAATTTGTGTGGCTGGTACCCGTGTCAGGAGGGCAGTAGTGAGAAGAGGTTTTCTCTGGAATATCCTGGATTGAGTTAGAAGGGGCCCAAAAATATTTTAAAAGAATTTTAAATATTATTTCCTTGTTGTGCCTGGATGAATAGGATCACTTTTCCAGGACTCAAGTTTACCACCTAATGATTCTCCTCATACAGATCATCCCCGCCCTGTTGTTATGGCCCTGCACTGATCCCAATACTCGTCTCATGTTGCCAGGTGGATTAGTTGATGGGCTCACTCAACCTTGCTCTGTTCCCAGCACCTCCACCAGTCAATGGCAGGAGTTAAAACACTCCAAGCTTCATTTCCAAAACTATGGGTGAGTTTCTAATGGCACTCCTGCCAACAATTGGTTTAGAGTTAAAATCTGGGCCTGGGCAGCCTACATCAGATCATAAGGAGTCATTCGTGCAAAGAAGTGTAGCATTGTGTGTCTTTCAATAACTGGCAGTACAGCCTGTGTCTGTTCTGGAAAGAAAGTGAAGAAACTGTTTTGTTTGTACTGCAAATAAACCCGATTTGTTAGCTTTAATTCTTATTCTGTGCTCTGCTTGGCAAAGTGAGAGAAAAAAATTTAATGGGGGCATATCCTGGAACAGGGTAGGACTTGCCTGCTTTGCATGAATCACAATGGGAGGGAAGTACTAAACAATTATCATGGGACTTAACATTGTGTTACTATGCACATACTGAGCACAGCTGTGAGTTGCAACTGTCTGTTTTTGTGATGTCATTGTAAAAGCGTTGCTATTCTATTGTCCAACATCATTTATTGAAGGCCATTGCGAGCCCACATCAATTGATGGACAACAGTGGGAACTATTCTTCATGTATAACAGCACCTTTGCCAATTGAATGCCACATTTAAAAGTATAAGATCCCTTTAACCATTCAATTAAATTTGCTTTCCTATGTGAAAACTGAAAGTGCATTTAATATTGCACCATTCTTTCATGGCTTTTTTTACAGGCACTACTGTTTTTGCCTGTTTGTTGCTCTTAGCTACTTTGGCGTGAAGAAGTGAGTGTAGGAGTGGCTATTCCCTTCTGTTGTACATTCAAGCCAACTTCCTCTTGCAACCTTGACTTAATTTACATTTATTGCAATTGCTTGACTGATGAAAAAGCCTTGCTGTATACACAGAGTCAAAGTGAAGCTTTGCAGAGCTGTCTGCATAAACTGAACACTATCTGCTATCCTGGCCAATGCAATGAAGTGAATCATGCACACTGCCAGAAGAAGATTTGTTACTTCCTTCCCCACAATGATTTTGTCAGGTCTGTTGTCCGATTTGATCCCACTCCAATGTAGAAACCCCAGCACATTACCAGCTCTTTGTTTACGTACTAGTTCCGTTGTAATCTGACTTGTGCTGGCACTGTAATAACTTTACAAAATTCATCCAATAGCCAAACTCATGTGTTGCTCAATGCATAGAAGTGGCAACTTTTTTCTTCTGAACTACTTCGAACTTAGTAATTTATCTATGTTTGATTTTCTGAGACTGTGATTCTGTGATAATAAGTAAGTAATACATATCATAATATTATCACCTTAACTGGTAGCAGAACTTAAATGTTAACAGGAAAGTGTGATTGTGCTTCAAAATGTATCCAAGCTTTTGAACAAACGTAGGTAACTATGAGAAGGATTTGGTTACATTTTAGCTACTATCAAATTTTCTCTTCCAGAGGATTGGGTGGCGCAATAGATTAAATACAGGTGTTTTACCTTAGGCAGCTGAGTTCAAATCCGGGCTAGAAGGATGAGATGAAAATCTCCTCTGACTGTTGTAAGAGTCTTACACAAAATGCTTCAGTCTAGTTTCTAAAGGTGAATGGCCTGCAGCACACCCCTGTTCGTAATTTGGCAATCCCATACAGATGTAGTGAAACAAAATCTTCTGCTAAGGTAGCGGGCTCTTTATTCTGCATCTGAGCAGGCTACGTTTGTCTTAGAGTTGCTTCATCTGACTCCTTATGCCATAAATGAGAAAGTACTTTATGGTAATATTTCTCACTTGCATTAGTGCAGAAAATTGCATATACACATGTGTAAGAGTTGATCTTGTGTAAAATACCCCTATTATATTTTTGGCCTAACACCTTGTAATTTTCTTATGCATAGTGCGAGTCGCTGTTAGTCTTTTATGGATCAAAACCTGAAAAGTTCAGAAGCAAAGTATAATTCTGAAGACATTGATGTTTTGATTTCATTGTTAATGTATAAATAAATGAAGATGGATGCTGGTAAATAAATGCTCAAAATGTTTCTATATTTATATTTTGTTTTATTTAGCCAAGTTATTAAAGTGATCTGTTTATGAGTAAAAATTATTATGAATTATTTTGTATTACTACTTTTTACTGTTTTCAAAACAACAACCATTGTCAAAGTCAAAAATATGTGAACCCCTTGAAAACTTTTCAACAATTTGGAAGGAGGGCCATATCAGACTCAAAACAGTCACTCTCCAGATACTGCCAGACCTGCTGCATTTCTCTAGCATTCTCTGTTTTTATTTCAGATCTCCACTATCTACAGTATTGTGCTTTTATTATTTTCTTTATTACTTTTGCCTAAAAAGACTGGTCTCATAAATTCAACTTATACATGAGCATATATGGTATTTGAACTTTGTCTTTCAGTTTCCTTTCAACATCAATAATACCAACTGATCCTCTGTTGCATAGGACCCATATCTACTGGATGTTTGATACAGAGAATCTCTTGCCATGCGTACTGATGCAATTTCCTTGATGAAAATAAATTCATTGATCTGTTCTCAATGAACTTCAGAGTTTGTCCACAAATTTCACACTTTGTAAAACAATTTTCAAAACCCCACTGCAGCAAATCAAGGGTCAGAATGTTTTGTTAAGAAGAGATTCTTTCTGTTTGTGGCAATTAATGAAGAAATTGTGCTGACAATCCAGGTTCCTCACAACCCACAGTATCGATAAATTACACAAATAAGGAAAATGGAAAGAACTCACCCCTCTTGAAAATATTGTGGTATTGCTGCAGCATTAAATTATCAATGTGTCTGCTGACTCCCTGGATCTGACAATAGTGCTGATTGTACATACTCATTGCCAATTGTTTCTAACTGCACATATCTACGCATATGTGCAATATTAAACTGATTTTTAAAAATTAAAATAAAATTGCTACTTTGTTCAACACTATTTTTCTTACCTGATGTACTCTTTTCTTTCATTATTAGGTATTTGTCATTCTTTGTTTAAATATCTCTACAGGAAATACTGCTGTTACTCTGCTTGATCCTGGGTGTCTGCAAACATAACTTTAATTTGCAGTGTTACAATTAGATTCATGCTGAGTAAAGATAAACTCACCAGCTTTCCCTTTTACTGAAGTCTTCTTGCCACAGTTTTTGCTTAATTCTGAAGAATTTTTCCCATTCAATGTGTGATTCTGGCTGCTTTCTGCAATTTCTCGCTTCTCACTGGGCAACTTCCTAACCCGGAGTCTCCCATTAGATACCAGCAGTGCAGGGGAAGGCTCTGTACCTGTACATGGAAGATAAACATCAACAAGTTGGTTTTTTTTGACACGTTGCTTTTAATACTTCAAGTCTTCTGCCTAACTATGGAAACTTAAATTCAAGATCATTGGAGTTTAATGTAGTGTTCTTCTTCAATCTAAACATAAATCACTGTACAAGTTCTGTCTTATGCATAAATCTGATGTATTTGTTTAAATAAGCCTAGTATATTTTTTTGGAAATCCAGTACCTTAATCACATTACTACCTAAACAACCTTGGAAATCCAATACTTAAAAAATCTAAGCAACCCAATTTAGTCTAGTACCCACACTAACCTGGAATACTACGTTAAATGTCCAAACTGACAACATTTCAGACCCATATCCACAAACGGAGCTATTCAGATTCAAAAGCTGATCCATGCTGCCAATGGGAAGGGATCACCATGGAAATTGGCCTCAGGCTTCCTTGGAGTCTCGGGGGAAATCAGCCATGTTTCTTGGTCCAAATCACCATTTATTGTACCCCGCTTGATAATCTAACCATAAGGACAGCACTAGGCTTTGTAATGATGGATATCAAGCTGATATGCATGGCTTAGACTGCTACTTGGTCACCAACTACATGGATGCCCAGGACCCATGAAACCCTAGTCCAGCAAGGAACTAATGTGTTGGAGGAGGAAGGGAGTTGGGGTAGACAAAACTCAAAAAGAAATTCACGTTCAGATTAGAAAGAAGAGGATTATTTATCAACTTTATTAACTAGTATACATAATTATAATATTTTAATATTATTGCTGTACTAAGCAAACATGATTTCAACAGCTTAGAAG
Source organism: Chiloscyllium plagiosum (assembly GCF_004010195.1). Classification (NCBI taxonomy): domain Eukaryota; kingdom Metazoa; phylum Chordata; class Chondrichthyes; order Orectolobiformes; family Hemiscylliidae; genus Chiloscyllium; species Chiloscyllium plagiosum. Next base: position 35,040,345 of record NC_057733.1, on the reverse strand, counting down.
TACATGATAGATTTTTATATCCTTCCATTAACAGCTTTTTTATCAATATTTTGACAAGCAGGAATAATTACGTCACTGGAGAGTGGGATACGGTAATCATTTGCTCAGTCGAATAAGACATAAAACTCATACACATGCTTGTGGGTATTAATGAATTATGGCTCCTTACTCTTCTCAGAGAGTCACTCATTCACTGCTAGTATCTACATTATGGTCTACAAAGTATACTTGGGTGTCTTTCAAAGATATAGTAAAGGACTAGATTGGGTTGGGATATCTGGTCGGTATAGACGGGTTGGACTGAAAGGTCTGTTTCCATGCTGTACATCTCTATGACTCTAAAGGCTAGCATAATGATTGAGTGATGGAACAAATCACTGAGCCACATAGCTTGGGGAGGCCTCAGATACAATGCAACTTGTGGTATGTTCTGACTCACTTACCTCAGCCTGGATGATGGTAGTTGTTCTGAAATTATCATTGCTCCTTGAACTAGAGGAGAGATATCAGTTCCTGTTCCTAGCTAGTAGTCTGAGCTCATTTCTGGCTCTGCACATGTTTGGGTTCTGAGTGAAGAAATGGGTGATGCTCTGCTGTGCTGACATAGCCAGTCAACGTTGACTGCTGTAGCTTATACATGAAAATTGGTTGCTGGGCAAGGAATCAAAGTGTGGCTGCCGCCTGTGAACTATCTCTGAGAGGAAAGGTTAACACTGCCAAGGAGGTGGGAATAACTTGCATAGTGACATGTCTTTAATGTGTTGATTTAGTCTTAATCTTAATGTTAATGTGACTTGCAGTATAAAATAATATTTTTACAAAGCACCCAAATAATTCTCAGCTGTCCTTGGGCTAGATTTATGAAATAATAATATACATTTCCAATTTACAAAACATTGCCTTCAGAGTTAGATGTTTGGGAGATTTTCCAAGTTCAAAGATATAAATTGTATGTCAACATTCTACGATCAAATGATAGTATAACACCATTACTCACACTGGATTTTATAATCTGGAGGGAGGAGACGGATATTTGACAGAGAAATTCGCCCCACGTCACCATCATCAAACTCCACCGTGACAAAATCACTTGCATCCTCCTCTTCTTCCTCTTCACTGCTACTACCTGCTGGACAGAAAAGGATCAGGTGACATTCTGCTTATAGGGAGGATACAGACAATGAGGTGGCCACTTCGAGCATTGATGTTCTTTTCTTCTGTTGGTTCCTGGTTGTAAAATAAAATTACGTGCAGAATTTAAGACAAACAGTAACATTCACCGCCAATTCAAGTGTTTATATATGTGCAACATCTTAAAAATTAGCCATGCTATAATCATTTCAAAATTGCAGATTCCAGCATAGGAATTTTATAACTGTGTACATACTCAAATCAAGACTCCTACTGTGTCTACAATGTTGAGACAAACTAGTTAACGTAAACGGTGTTCACTTAGAGGGAAAGCCATGTAAGTTAAGAATTTCTGGTGCATCAATTTTCCCTGGAACATAATATTTAATTTCAACACATATAAAAATTTATAATTCAAGTTTGCAAGGTGGTATTGTAATGCTAAAGCTACATCAGATCTCAGCACTACCTGAAGGAGAAGGAAATTTCATGGATGGATTGTACATTCAAAGACTGTCATTCTAGTTCTTAAATACTCTTTATAATTTCATTGCACAAAATACAAAGTCAAAAACTGACTCTCCCACTTACTGTAGGATTCTTTCCCTTCTGTAAAAACAGATTCTCTGCCTATGTATGCCTCTCATATATCTAGTTTAATGGATGTATAATACAATCTTGTTAAGGCAACATTTGGCCATTCTTTAAAAATCCGTTAGCAGAATATCTTGCCATAGTCCAATGCAGTTTGTTGGATCTTGCTGTGTGTAAATTTGTAATTGAGTTTTCTAAATTTCAACAGTGACTAGAAATCAAATGTACTGATCTGGCTGTAAAACACTGAGGTACATCCTGAGGTCATGAAGCGTGCAATACAAATATAAGTCTTTACTCTTCCCCAAAATCACACAACATGTGATTCAGCACCTCAAATGAAGCATTTGACAAAATAGAGAACATACTGTGTTGGAAATACTGGACTTAATCTGGTATTGTACACATTTAAAAGTGATGGGGGCACATCCTCTAGGTCAGCAAAAATGAAAGGGTTTTTGTAGAGTAATTAAGTATTCAGTCAGTGCAGATATAACCTTTGACTGGAGAAACCAATCACTGTGGATTGGTGGCAAATTTACTAATATCCCTAAATACAAATGGATCGATCATTTGCTTGTGACCACTGTTACCTCAGGGTTGGTACAGCCGCTCGGACGCTCTGTTTGACAGTGATCAGTGTGCCGATATGGAACACAGCACTGACTTCCCATTCCAAAGGTCGCTGTCGCACAGCAACCTCTGAGGTCCACACAGAAGATGATTAGGGGAACACTGCTCAGAGCTCTACTTATATGCCAGTCTGATTATAAGGGACATTTTCAAGTTATAATACATGAAATGAATGCATTGATTACGGACTTAAGTTCATTTTTTAACCAATTGCAGCTATGTCACAGAACCAGCTAACTTTCTCCCATGTCCTCACCCAACCCCTACACACCAGCCCTTATCATCACATGGGCTGCTATTACACACTACCCATTGTTAGACATTAACAATCTCCATTAACAGCCATTCATTCTCCTAGGCTGACTGTTGTCCACTCCTTAGTCTATCCAACTGTTCTCTCTCTTTGGACTCTATCTTCACCTATTGTTTATTCCTTTTCCCCTTCCCCCTACACTATCTTCTGCATAAAAAAAAACTTTTTCTGAGCTACCATCAGTTCTGAGGAAGGATCACTGGACCCAAAATGGTAACTCTGCTTTCTCTCCACAGATGCGAGCAGACCTGCTGAATTTTTCAGCAATTTCTGTTTTTGTTTCTGCCTTCTAGAATCTGTCGTTCTTGCAATCTTTTACTGCATGCAATTACCTTTATCAAACTGAAAATGACCCCTGGACTAACCTGGAAGGAATGCACTCTGTCACATGGTCTAAACAAGGAATGTACAACTTCACGTTTGGACAAATGATCAAATGTGGATTAAATTATTATGAAAGGTACAGGTAGCAATATAATTATCAAATATATGTCAAATATCTAATACCTGTTTTCAGCTGTATACTCTATCTGTGGGCTAGAAAACCTTTAGCTATTAAAAATCAACATCAATCTGAAATTTAGTCAAATAATACATAAAATGAGCATAATGATGCTACTAACTACTGGTCTAATCATCACACAATTGAGTATAAGCAGCGCCAGTTTTTGGTTTATTTTAAACAAGGTTGAACGATTATTACCTTTGATGAGCACTAGTGAAATATCTGCACAATTGCACTAGCCTCTCAACCAGAGGGTGACACATTTGAAATCTCCATTACAACATTCTAACAAAACAATATCGACTTTGTGTGCTTTTCTCTAAAACACAAGATGAAGTGATATATTTTATTAGGACATATCGCAGAGGAGAGGAGAAACTTAATATATTAGGATAGAAATTAGTTTCACCCACTTTCAGGGGTGGAATCAATGGCCTTAGCAAAGAGACCTAAACCTGGGCCAAAGCTAGGCCCTGAGCCCTATTAAACCCAAAGATGTGCAGGTTAGGTGAATTAGCTACGCTAAATTGTCCATAGTGTTAGGTACATTAGTCAGGGGTAAATGTAGGGGAATGGATCTGGGTGGGCTGCTCTTCGGTGGACTTATTGGGCCGAAGGGCCTATTTCCATACTGTAGGTAATCTAATCTAATCTAATCTAATCTAATTGTTTTCCGTATAAGTGTCACCAGTGGAGCATCATACTTAGTTTTGAGAAGCAAGGACAGAGGTAACAGGAGGGAGGGAAGGAAGGATAGGAGAGAGGAATAGGATTGGAGAGAAGGAAAAGGGAAATGGAGGGCAGGGGAGGATGAAAGGAAGTAAAGGTGTGATGTAAGGTGATGATTTATATATAATGTCATTTATTTTAGAACTTGGTTTTGAACCAGTGGCATGTGGGTTTGGTCTGTCTGTGCAGGACTTTAATGATTAACTTGCACATATTTCTGTAGCCATGGTGATTTTTTTTAAAGTAGAAGAGAGAGACATCCTAAAGAGTAATAAAGTTTTGTTTTCATTATTGAGTTTTATGAGCAAACAGTGTAAACGAGTGTGTATTAGGTTTCAGGTAGAAGGTTCTGAAATTTCTTTTTGACTTAGGGGAAACACCCACAACTTGGCAAAAACCCTTTTGGTTTCAGGGTTTTGGCACAAGCTGTGTATGAAAAATAGTTGCTTCTGAAGAAAAATAATGTTAATTAATTTGAAATTCCCAGACTAGAAATATTTGGTTGAAACCCTGAAAGGATTATTTGAAGCTGAGAAAGTCTAATCCTATTAGTATGAGGATTCAAAAAATAGGCTATCAGATTCTCAAGATGGGAAATTGAGGCTATAGTTAAATGAAATATTATAGGTGTGAAAAAGAAGGGAATTCTCACTGGTGTGAATATTATAAAAGTGTGCATTTGGAATTACTCTGTGTTTTGAAATCTTTAAACCGGTGTTATGTGTGAATAGTTTGGTTGATTCTATTTTATAGAACAAAGAAAGTTTACAGCCCAGAAACAGGCCCTTCAGCCCTCCAAGCCTGAGCCGATCCAACTGTACTGTCTAAACCTGTTGAGCAATTCCTAAGCATCTGTATCCCTCTACTCCCCACCTACTCATGCATTTATCCAGATGCATCTTAAATGAATCTACCGTGCCTGCCTCTAACACCTCTGCTGGCAACACATTTCAAATGCCCACCACCCTCTGTGTGAAGTACTTGCCACATGTATTCCCCTTAAACTTTCCACCTCTCACCTTGAAAACATGACCTCTTGGTATTGAATCGTTCACCCTGGGAAAAAAACTTGTCTCTATCCACCCTGTCTATACTCTTCATGATTTTATAAACCTCAATCAGGTCCTCCTTCAATCTCCTTTTATCTAATGAAAATAAACCTAATCTACTCAGCCTTTCTTCATAGCTAACACCTTCCATACCAGGCAACATCCTCGTAAAATTTCTCTGCACCCTCTCCAAAGCGTCCACATCCTTTTGGTAATGTGGCGACCACAACTGTACACTAAATGCAGCCGAACGAATGTCTTGTACAATGTTAACATGACTTGCCAGCTCTTATACTCAATACCCCATCCAATAAAGGCAAGCATACCATATGCCTTCCTGACCACCCTATCCACCTGTGCAGCACTCCCAGACCTCTCTGCCCATCAACTTTTCCCAAGGCTCTTCTGTTCATTGTATAATTTGCTGGAGAATTAGTCTTGGCCTAAATGCATCACCTCACATTTGTCTGGATTGAAATCCATCTGCCACTTTTCTGCACAACTCTCCAGTCTATCTATATCCTCCTGTATTCTCTGACAGTCCCTTATGCTTTCTGCCACCAATCTTCGTGTCATCTGCAAACTTGCTGATCATACCAACATGCCCTCTTCCAGATCATTTATGTATATCACAAACAACAGTGGCCCCAATACTGACCCCTGTGGAACACCACTGGTCACCTTTCTCCACTTCGAGAAACTTCCTTCAACTACTACTCTCTGTCTCCTGTTGCTCAACCAGTTCTTTATCCACCTAACTAGAACACCCTGCACACCATGTGACTTCACTTTCACCATTCGTCTACCATGGGGAACCTTATCAAACGCCTTACTAAACTCCATGTATATGACATCAACGGCCCTTCCTTCATCTATCAACTTGGTCACTTCCACGAAGAACTCTATTAAGTTGATAAGGTACGATCTCCCCTGCACAAAACCATGTTGCCTATCACTGATAAGCCCATTCTTTTCTAAATATAAATAGATCCTATCCTTCAGTCCCTTCTCCAGCAACTTTCCCACCTCCGATATCAGGCTCACTGGTCTGTAGTTACCCGGAATATCCCTACTACCCTTCTTGTACAGGGGGACAACATGAGCAACCTTCCAGTCCTCCGGCACCTCACCTGTACTTAAGGATGCCACAAAGGTATCTGTCAGGACCCCAGCTATTTCCTCTCTTGCCTCCCTCAGCAACCTGGGATAGATCCCATCCGGTCCTGGGGATTTGTCCACCTTAATAACCTCTAGCACACCCAACACATCTTCCCTACTTATGTCAACGTGACCCAGACTAATCAAACGTCTCCCTCTAATCTCAACATTCATCATGTTCCTCTCCTCAGTGAACACTGATTCAAAGTAATCATTCAGAATCTCACCCATTCTCTCAGGTTCGACACACAGCCTTCCTTCGTTATCCTTTAGTGGACCAATCCTTTCTCTAGTTACCCGCTTGCTTCTTATATAAGAATAAAATGCTTTGGGATTCTCCTTAATTCTGCTCGCTAAAGCTATTTCATGACCCCTTTTAGCCCACTTGATAACTCGTTTAAGACTTGCCCTACTCTTCCGATATTCTTCCAGGGCCTGTTCTGTTCTTAGCTGCCTAGACCATATGTATGTTTTCCTTTTCCTCTTGGCTAGTCGTACAATTTCTCCTGTCAGCCATGGTTCATGTCTTCATTATCTTCATTCATTTTGTGTAATCAACTTTATTGTTAAAGCCAAACCTGTAAAATTGCAGTGAGAGAGCACTTCATTAAAACCAAAAATAACAACACAATTTGATCTATCAAGCCAGATTTCTGCCTGGGATCTGAACTTGTCCAGTAACAACATCTGAGTCGAGAGTGTGGTGGTGGAAAAGCATAGCAGGTCAGGCAGCATCCGAGGAGCAGGAGAATCGATGTTTCGGGCATAAGCCCTTCATCAGAAATGAAGGACTTCCTGATGAAGGGCTTCTACCTGAAACGTCGATTCTCCTGCTCCTCGGATGCTGCCTGACCTGTTGTGCTTTTTCAGCACCACACTCTTGACTCTGATCTCCAGCATCTGCAGTCCTCACGTTCCATCACTAACAAATCACCTGGGATCATAACAAAGGAAAGGATAGACAAGGAGGGGAAGGGAAAAATGTGAGGAAGGAAAAGGAGGAGGGTAGAGACAGAGGGAAGGAGGTAGACAAAGGAATGTTATACTTATATAACACCTTTCTCAACCAACACTGCAAAAGTACTTTATAGCCAATTTAGCTTTTTGGAATGTGTGGTTACTGTTGTAATAGACAAAGCCTTCAAGCTACACAAACAGTAATGTGATATTGACCAGATAATGTTTATTTGTGATTGAGGAATAAATACTGGCCAACACACCAGCAATAACTTCCTTTCCCTTTGAATTTGTGCTGCGGGGTCTTTCACATCCACCTTAGACTGCAGTAGTTGTTTCAGTTCAATGTATTACCTTCAAGACAGCACCACTGATCATGGAACAGTCTTTCATTGGAACTGCACTAGAGTGTCAGTTGACATTTCTGTGCTCAAGTATTGCCATGGGCTGAAGTTACTTGTCATTTTTTTAATAGCCCAAAGTTAACACCTAGGAATGGGCCTACAGCAGACAACTGCAAGGACTGTCAAGGACTGCCGCCATTCCTGATTCCATATGAAGCTTTGTAAAAACTAGTGTGTAGTTGGCAAATGTCTCTTCCGCTGAGCTCTGCCAAATTTCTGATGGGAACCTAAAATGGATACTAGATGCCTCATGAAGGGACACCTGGTTTGGCAGATGCCAGCTGATGCCTGAAAATTGATGCAATTGAACTTAATTCTGATGCAAGGTCACAACCTGAAATATTAACTCTTTGTGTCTCTCTCTATTGATGCTGGTCAATTGGCTGAGTATTTCCAGCATTTTCCATTTTCATGCTGATTTCAGAGTAGACTCAAACATCCTTGGATTACAACAGTATTGCTGTCCAAAACGAGACCTCATCGTATTCCACAGGCACAGCAAGGTCCAATTGCTGTCTCTTTACCTTTTAGATTACCCAAGATTAAATAATCCTCCCGACAGCTAATTATGGCCATCATGGAGGTACCTGTGACCTTTGTCATCGGTTGTACAGAAGGCTGTGTGTCATACCTAATGAGAAGAAGAACGAACTGTTGACTAAGTGTGAGGTGTTTTCTTTAAAAAAACAATTGTAAGAGGCTGCAAATACCTGCCTGTCTGAACTACTACTACTCTTATTACAGCCAAAAGTCCTGAGTCAGAGGGAGTTAATTGCACAACTTCCCACTAGGCTTTGATAAACGACATCTGGATCTTGCACTCCCCAGTCACATTCGACCTTGGAGCTCGTCAGTGACGGATATGACCAGTCTGTTCTCATCTCAAACATTCATACCAGCGGCATTTCTCTCCACTTCACTCCAATATTATCAACATCCATCACCCCTCTCTCAATGTGAGTAGGAGCATCATTTACACAGCTTGCAATATTCAGCTTGCTCCACAAATCCATCACCTTAATGGAGTACTAATTCAAATTTAAATGTTTGTGCAGTGGCTGTGGAAGTGGCCTTCGGTAGATAATTATATGATATTGTTTTTTTCTGCTGACAATTGTAGCAAAGCCACATAACTGACCCATGGCTCCCCTTATCTCTTGGTGAAATATCCCAGTTAACCAGATCCGCTCTTTATCCTTTTTTATTACTGATCAAATGTGCTTGATTTCATGTTGCACTATATCCCCAGCACAGTTTGTGAGCAAGGCCATGGATTCATCTGCAGTTCTCAGCAAAAAAACAGACAAATCACAGACTACATGTTCTAAAATACCTATTAAAAAAAATCAAATCAACAAATAGAAATGTCGCAACAGGAATAGGGCACTTAGGCCCTTGAGCTGTTTCGCTATTCCATTCAAATCATGGATAATCTATTAATCAAATTCACTAACTCCCTATTTGCACCCAAGTGCTCAATACCTCTTGCTTTCAGTCACGAAAGGTGTAACTGATCCAGCAACATTTTGGGTAGAGAGTTCCAATTTTCCATTTCCCTTTCTCTGGCAAAGTATTTCCTCATATTATTCCTAAACAGCCTGGTTCTAATTTTAAGACCATGCCTTATTCTGGGTTCCTGCAGCAGAGGAAATCATTCCTGTGTACATACTGAAGCTCTTAACCATTTTACACACTTCAATTAGATCACCCTTTAATCTTCTAAACTTAACAGAATGCAAAGCAAGAAATTGCAACCTGTTCTCATAATTTAACCCTTTAGGTGACAGTATCATGCTGATTTCTACACTGCACATTGTGAAACTAATAAATCCTTTGTGGCAATGACCTGCCTGAACCTAAACAAAATACACTATTGTGACCAGCACTCTGCACAACTGAACATACATTTCTGTACATTCCAATCCTTTTGAGGTAGAAGCTCAATATTCCCATTGAGATGGTTGACCACATTTTGCATGTGTTCTAGGTTTTTGTGATTTATATAAGGCCACTCAAATTGATGGTCACCCAAATCTCATGTTCCTCCTCAGTTCCTAGTCTTTGCCCAGTAAGGAGATATTCCAATTTATCTTGCTTGCATCTAGTTAATAAGCTTACACTTCCTCGCACTGAGCTCCATCTGCTATAACTTTGTTCACATTTCTATGTCCATCTCTAACTTCCTGTTCCTGTCTACACCAGGTATTGCAACCTGCACTCAGATACATACATCTTTTAATTTTTTCATCCAAGTGGATTGATTTACATTCTGTTAGTTGAAGGCCTTGAGTACAAAGTCAGAAACCACACAACACCAGGTTATAGTCCAACAGGTTTATTTGAAATCACAAGCTTTCGGAGCGTTGCTCCTTTGTCAGGTGATGAAGGGGCTGTGTTCCAAAAGCTTGTGATTCCAAATAGACCTGTTGGACTATAACCTGGTATCATCTGGCTTCTGACTATGTCTACCTCAGTCCAACACCGGCACCTCCAAATCATGGTCCCTAGCACAGCCGATGGAGAATATTACTTGACATCACTAGCCTTCGGAAGTTCCTCTAACCTTAACTTCCATCCCCTATTTCAATAATTACCAATCATGTCACAAAGTTACTTACAATTCTATGCCCATGAATGAAGTGGAGAATGCATACACAATGGTGGAAGCTGATTTACTTGGAATAACATATAAATTATTGTGGTTAGTTACAAATGGACAGAAAAGGAGTAACAATGACTTGCCTCAATTCCACAGCACCATGGTGAAACCATACCTGGAATAATGTGTACAAATCTCCTTGCCTAAGGCCGGACATATTTTCTTGAGAGGAGAGTGAAGTGGAAGGTCCCTAGGCTGATGAGTGGAATGGCAGGACTATCCAATGAGGAGAGTTTCAAAAGACTGGGCTTGCATTTGCTGGAGTTTAGAAAATGAGATGGGATCTTATTTTAACTTACAGAATTCTTAAAAGGATGGACAGGTGGATTCAGAAAGAATGTGCCACAGGCTGGAAGAGTCTAGAACCAAGTGACACAGTCTTAGGATTTTGGATTGAGTCAAGAATGAATGTCTTCACGCAGAATTCTCTCCCCTAGAGGGTTCTGGAAGCTCAATTAAAAAATACGTTCAAAATAGGGGTGATACACTTTTAGTTAGTAATGAATTCAAGGGATATGGAGATCTTGCAAGAAAATGATATTAAAGTAGCCATGATCTCGAATAGTGGAGCAGCCTTGATGGGCTGAATGGTTTACTCCTGCTCCTATTCACCTAAACATGGAACGTGGTCCATGAAACACCCACCAAAGTCCTGGAAATCCATGTAGCCTAAATTGAATTTGCATTATTCCATTCCTATTCTTTTTTTCTAGTCACAAATATATGGTTACTGCCAACACCAATGCAGTGCATAACCAACACAATGAACTGACCATACGATGTATATCCAGAATAAATCACAAACTAGGGTAGACATTTTGATCAATGAAACATGGTTAAGATGCCTGTGTATGTGAGCTAATTTTACATGAAGTGTTTTTACCTGCATTAAAATTGGCTCCTGTGGGGTGATCATTTTGAGTGCATTGAGTATTTGCACATGAACTTTGTGATCTTCTGTTGGGTTTATGTTAGGATGCATCTTGAGCCTATTTCTATTTCATACTGAACTGAAAGATCAGTTTGTCTCATTTATACATTAATTTAAAAAAGCCCAATTACCCCAATTTGATCCACTCAAGGTGCTGCTTCCACTTATCTTTAATTAAATAGGACTGTGTTTGGCTCTTTCCAGTCGTTTCAGAAATGGTATCTCAGTTCCATTGCAGATTGATTTCTACTCAAGTGGTTGGTCATACAAACGTGATACAGAATTCCATGCTGAGCCAATTACGATTTCCTTAATTTAACTGGGAATGTTGCAGTTCTGATTGTGTCTAACAATCACTGTCAAGCTGGGTCATCAATCTGAGCTCAGTCTCACTTTGCCACACTGAGTTACAGTCCAGTTACTCCAGGAAAGAGCGTTGCATTGAGCCAGGATTTTCCTAAGCTGTTCATTTCCCCGTCAGCTTCAGCAAGAAAAGAAATGGATCCAGCTGAGGTCAGTAAAGTGCTGGAAATGCTTCCTGTAGATTTTGTAGTCGTTCAGTTGGAACTTTTAATGTACATCCTTTGTGATCAAGAAAGCCTAATTGTACTGCTAATGCTGGTGGAATAAATATGAGACATTCTGGGCTAACATTAATAGCAGCAGCTGTTCATTGCCATCCCCTTAATTAGTTGTGATTTTGTTAGCCTAAAGTTTGTGCATTTGAAGCATTTTTTCAATAGTAGTTTTTTTTTCTACTCTGTTCTGATGCATAGCCTACACGTTCAAGGTGTAATATATACATGCTATTGTTTGTTGGTTTTGTAGCCTGTGGCTCACTTTGTAACAAATCAGTGTCAAAACAATAATTTAAAAATCAGATCCTTTTTGCTCAATGTTATCAACATTACTGGCAGCTTTGTTATCGTAGGCTGCAAAGTTTATTGCATTTTTTGGGGGGAAGATATCATAGTCTTCCTGGGTTCAGTCCAAGTAATTATTGATGAGAAAAATGACAGCTCATTTTTAATGAGGCCTGAGGCCCAATTTCTGGAAGCTTTGGGCCCCCTAGACAAGCCGTCATTCAAGGTAAAGTTACCATAACCTCACCAGACCATAGAGCTGCTGTCTCATTACAGAGAGATGACTGCTGGTGATTTTAACCTGAGAGTCACCACACTTCAGACAAGGGGTGAAGCTAAGAAGAGTCCTTCACAATAACCTCAGCTGGTGCAGGAACTGAACCCATGCAGTTGGTATTGCAAGCTGACATAATTTTTGAGGCTGCTCACAATAAAATGGTTTGCTGACTTTAGGGAACTGTCCTGACATTAGAGCTTCCTTACGATCACCATGGAATATAATTTTGCTAATGTTTCTCTGTATGACACATGAGCAAATCAAAAACTGTTCCCTTACTGACAGTAAATTCTGATGTTCTCTCTGTGTACCATCTGTGTCCTTGAGGCACATTCGAAAATAGTTGGATTTTCACTGGTTGGCAGAATATTAATGATGCCCGGCTGTTAAATTGGACCACTCATCCCACAGGGTTACCTGTATGTCCATCCCACAGTTTCAAATCTGTCTTGGAACATTTAGAACACTGGATTAATACTGATAGAGGAGACAAGTGTACGTGCGGACTCATTTTTCCCTTTATCCCAATGATGATCTGAAAGCTCTTTGGAATTGCTGTAAGACCAGCATTTGTCAAAACTGACTTATAAAATACATTGAAAGACAAGACATAACATGTGCAATCCAATTGCAGAAATTACCAGTCAGAATGCTGACAATGTGCAGTGACATCTGAAATCAAAAAGACATCCTAAACTAACTGCAAGAAGCTGGAGATTTATTCCTTTCCTACTCACTCCAATAGATCTAAGAATTTCAACAGGAAACACTGAAGTGCTGCAATATTAAAAAAGCAAATGTCAAACTATTCCATGAAATTCAGTGGCATTACCATTCCTGAATGGCCCACTATCAACATCCTGGGGATTACCATTGACCAGAAACTAAATTGGACTCACCGTATAAACACAGTGGCTACAAGAGCAGGTCAGAGCCTGGGAATTCTGCACTGAGTAACTTCCAAACTGACTCCCAAAGCCAGTCCACCATCTACAAGACAAAAGTCTGGAGTGTGATTGAAAATTCTCCACTTGCCCGGATGAGTGCAGCTCAAGTGACACCATTCAGGACAAAGCAGTCCCGATGGAGTTGGGCATGACATCTTCCACCTTCAACATTCACTCCTTTCACCATCGATGCACAGTAGCAGCCAAGTGTACTATCTACAAGATACATTGCAGTATCTCACAGCAGTAGGCAGTGATGCCCATATTCCATCAATGAATAAAACAAATCCTAATTGATGTATCGTCCACTGTAATTAAAAAGCTCATGTTTGAATTTACTATCTATTAGCTTTATATTTGCAATTGGGAAGTAAACTCGCTGCAGTTGAATTAAAATTCTATTCCAAATATGAGATTCCAAAGATGATTTGTTTTCAATCAATATACATCTTGCACTTTAGTTTTCACATTCAATTTGCTCTGGTCAATTTGAGAAAAAAGTCTTTTGTAACAAAGGCTGAGATGAGGAGAGAAGGGAGTCATTCATCTCACTAGTCACACATGGAACAACTCTGCACTGAACATCCATCCTAGACTAATGACATGCTCGGTTACTTTCACACCACATACCTATGGCTGCTCTGTGGAAACCTTTTGTGGACTTGCACCTCTAAATGTTACACTGTAGGAGAGCAATCACACAACAGCGAGTGTTCCAAAGTCTCTCCCATTCTCCGGTGATGAGTGGGTCCATCCATTTAATTTGTCTTTGGGACTGATTGTAACTGACAACAGGATGAACATGGTGAAGGTCATGCAGAAGAACAACTATAATAACATGTGTGATTTTGCACATAAACTAAATCTTGCTGTCACTTCTGCACTTAGAAACACTGGTCTTCATGCAGCACTCTAACCAATACTCGTAGTGTTTTCAATTATTTCTACAGATCAGAGAAATGTGAGGAGTGCTTAGGCAGCTTCAAATTCAACAATACTCCTTTGCTTAACCCCAGACAAACTATTCAAACTGATTGTCATTTTTAGGTGCTTATGAAGTGAAACTGATCTTGAGCTACATGCCATTGCTAGTCTCCATAACACTGTTAAGTCCATGTCCTCACCCCTCCTATCTCTGCAGTGTACTCTGATTCCACAAGTTTCAACAATTTCTGTGCTCTTCCAACTCCATCCTCTTGTACATTTCTAATTTTAATCTGTCCACCATTGATGGCCATGTCTTCAGTCTCCCAGAAGTCCTTCCCTAAGCAGTGCCATCTTTCTTCCTCTCTCCTCCTTGTTGAAGCTCCTGACACCTTCCCTGTCTGATCATGCTTTCGGTTAGTTGCATTAATGCCATCTTCTGAGTTTGGTCTCAAATGCTGTGTGATAGCGTGCCTATGATGTTGGGATGTTTCAATAAGTTAAAGTTGATATATGAATGCAAGTTATTGCTGCTGGTTACTGCTCATCATTTTTCTTCAGGAGTTACATGGTGATGTGATTGGAACCATTCTTAAATTTGTCAATGTCAAGAAAAGGTACATGAGGTTGGAAACTCAGACCAAATCGATAGCTTGTAATTTATTGTAGACAAGTCAGGGGAGTGAACTCCAGTGTAGCAGACATGCTCTAATTTGGACAAATCATGTAGAAAAGCAACTTTGACTCAGAAACTCAGGCAGTTTACCCAGTGAATGTTCCAGATCAAGCAAGAGGATACTGGGGCAGAAAGGTAACAGCTCATTGGTAGTTAAAGGTGGACAGTGTAGGTGGCAAAAAGGGAAAACAAATGGTTGCTTTAGGTTGAACATTAAGTACAAAGTGATCATGAAGGTCCCAGTATGCATGAGAGTGTCGTGTGTGGCTTTTGCTTTCATACAATTCTCAGGATAATAACATCCTGTAGCCAGTGGGGGGGAATAGCTAAGAGAATGAAAGTTATGCTGACAGCCCTCAGTTATTAGGATAAGCATCCAGAATTAGTGCTTTTACTTTAGAGAAACAAAGATCAGGTGTGATTGAGGTTTGTAATGAAATTAAGAACTTTGATTCATTGTAATTGGACAGATTATTGGAGGAGAATTGGACTCGAAACTATACCTATGATATACTCAGGCAAAGGAGCAAATTACACTTTGAGAAGTTATGAATAAACATGCTGTGGAACAAACTATCGACAGATGAAATAGTTACCAAGTTGTTATAGTATACATACTAATAAGGAATGTGATATGTTCCTTCGAGGATGTTCCTAGTTAGGGTGGGTACGTTTTTAGATAACTCTCAATATAAGAGTTATGAGTCTCCCTGGGCCTTGAAGTCTGTTCACCTTCAGGAGTTGGTGATTTTTTTCTGAATTAGGTATACTTCATTTCTGGCTTTCACATTTCCAGAAAATGCTTAGAGAGTGTCATAAGTGATTACACCATTGTCTAGATAATAAGGACTTCATGGACCTCAGTCTTTTCTCTCCATTCTTTCACAACTTTCCGTACAATAGAGCCCCATGTAGCAAAGACATGGAACTAACTCCTATCAATTGCTTTACTCCAAGAGCTGGCATTACCCTAAGGGCATAATCATTCTCCCATGTTCCATGGTGTCACTGATTCCTGTTTGTACTAAGGTTATTGAAAGAAGAGTCCTGCATGCCTTCAACAATGACAACTTGTAATTGCATAGCATCTTAAACATTGCAAACTACGCATTTTAGAAATTGAACCCCAGATAGCGAGGTCAGGGTCAGGACAGATAACTAAAAGTTTCATCAACGTGGTAGGTTTTACGCAGTATCCTAAAAGATGACAGAAAGGAAGAGAGATGGAGAGAATTCCAGAGTGTTTGGCTTAGGCACCTGGAAATATGGCCACCAATGATGGAGTGATTAAAATTAGAATTGCACTACAGGCTGGAATTGAAGGAGAACAGAGATCTTTTGGAAATGTAGGAAACTACTTTTTTCATTTTTGGAATTATAAATTGAAATGGAAAGTGGATTATGACAGAACTAAAATACCAGGAGAGCTTTGTAACTTGAAAATCAAGTTATAGAATCATAGCCATAGAGATGTACAGCATGGAAACAGACCCTTCGGTCCAACCCATGCTGACCAGATATCCCAACCCAATCTAGTCCCACCTGCTAGCATCCACCCCATATCCCTCCAAACCCTTCCTATTCATATACCCATCCAAATGCCTCTTAAAAGTTGCAATTGTACCAGGCTCCACCACTTCCTCTGGCAGCTCATTCCATACATGCACCACCCTCTGCGGACCCCAGGGAGAAGACTTTGCCTATTTACCCTATTCATGCCCCTCATAATTTTGTAAACCTCTAGAAGGTCACCCCTCAGCCTCTGACGCTCCAGGGAGAACAGCCCAGCCTATTTAGCCTCTCCCTATAGCTCAAATCCTCCAACCTTGGCAACACCCTTGTAAATCTTTTCTGTTACATATTTTTTAATTGTGCAATGCAATGCAGGCTTTTGAAGCAATCAGGGGAGAATTTGAAATTGAATGGCATATTGAGTCTTTTGAGCGAAGAAAATACTACCTGACAACTGCTCTTTGATTGGTTAAGCTGCAGTGTACTAAAGGCTGCATGTGTCAGTGCAGCAGAGAAAAATACCAAAACTTCAAACAGAAACCATTTCTCTGTCTTTCGCCTCTCTGTGTGTGGGGCAAAAAAGACAAAAAAAAGGAAGTTTCAAAAATGTTCTAACAGGAAAAGACCTAGATCAACACACTCAATTATCAAATCAAAGAATGACTTTCATTCTCCAGACAGCAGCATGTCATCCAGGCTAATATCAAAAAAGATTGTGTGAAATAATATACCTGAGTCTGGAAATTTGAAGTTATGATCTTCAGAATTTTGTTCACCGTCTTTATTTTTTTTTACCTATAGTACCTGAGTCACATCATTTGTCCTTTGCCTGTCTTAATTGCAAATGAGTGTATGTGCATGTGAGGTTTTTAAAGATATACAAGTAGGAAGACAACATATTCTCCATGGCTCTGGTTCAACAGATAAGAAAGGAAGTAAACAAGGGTAGTTGCACCTCACAGACGGCAGTGGATAGGAGTTGGTGTGTTCAGCAATGCTGAACAACGCTGGTGGATTGGGAAGGATAAGGAAGGATAGGTTACCATGTTGACAGTCACATAAGCTTTGTCAAGAGCTCTTTTGTATTGTGGTATGTCAGAAGCCTGATTGAAGGAACACAAACAAAAAAAAATCTGCAGGTAAGTTGGTTAAAGGATTTGGTGGCGGCAGTATGTTCAAGGACTTTGGAGGGGAAAGGAAGGTCGAAGATGGGTCAGTGGTTTGCATGGTCAGATGGATCAAGAGTGGATTCTTTAGAGGAGGGGCTGATGATGATAAGTTTGAATGGGACTAAATACCTGAAGATAAGGAACCATTAACACAGTCAGCTACCAAGGGTCCAGGAGGGAAACTGAAGGGCCAATTGTTAATTAAATTCTTTTAGTAAAAGAACAAAAGTCCACCTCATTATTTTTACTGCAGTTAACTTCTTCTTCAGAGCATGGGCTTCTTCATATTTTGTATTTTACAAACAATTTAAAATATGTAATAGTTTCATTTCAGTGAAAATGCTAGTGAAGGCCTTTGAAGCAAACCAAAAGAAATGAATGACAAAACTGCAAAATGTGTATGTGGAAATAATATTAAGTATCTGAGAAAACTAAGCCTCCATTGTATTAACCACACAATACAATCTCCACCCCAAACACAAAAGAACGTTTTTCACTGCATCAAGTTGCATCTCCACCTTGCACATTATTTAGCAGAGTCCTTTCAGCACTCAAGCAAATTATAGTGATTTCACTAATGTGTCACAGCAGGGAGCAATGACTTACCATTTTTACAAAGTGCTCTGGCTTCTTTCCAAATGCCGTACCCTTATACCAAATTCCATATAATTTTCTCAGTGATGTAACTCATGCCTTCTTGCAAGTGCCAGACTTTTTTACATATATCTCTGACTTTATGCACCAATCCGATTTCTCCTTCCCCTTTTTTCCCCAGTGGCAGATGGAACAGACTGCAGTGTTGCAGGAGAATCTCCCATCGATGGGGTTACTAATAGTTAAGACATTTGCAAAGTGTTACATTCAGAGATCTGCTGAATTAATAAATAGGCAGCACTGCTGATGACTAAGAGGTTCTTACTACCACGGCTTTCATGTATATATTAGCTTTAACATAATAAAACAACTCTCGGTCCCACACGGGAGCTTTCTCAAACAAAATATGAGATCAAGCCACATTAGGAGATATTAGGTCAGATGACCAAAGGCTTGGTCAAAGAGGGAGGTTTTGGGGACAGTCTTAAAGGAGGAAAGCAAGGTAGAAAGACAGTGAGGTATTTGGAGCATATCTGGGAGCTTTTAAGGTCTAGACAGTAAGCAAGTGATTAAAATCAGGGATGCTTAACTGGTTAGTTTTGGATAAATGCAGACATATTGGAGTGTTGAGGCCGCAGTAAAGTACA
Organism: Chiloscyllium plagiosum; assembly: GCF_004010195.1. Classification (NCBI taxonomy): domain Eukaryota; kingdom Metazoa; phylum Chordata; class Chondrichthyes; order Orectolobiformes; family Hemiscylliidae; genus Chiloscyllium; species Chiloscyllium plagiosum. The sequence continues at coordinate 35,021,673 of NC_057733.1, read as the reverse complement.
GATATAAGCAGGGGCAAGGTCATGGGGGGATTTGAAGACATGAATGAGAATTAATATTAATAATCAAACTTAAGCAAATGTTTCATTTGTAGACAAAAAATGTTTTAACTTAGAGTAAATTAACACAAACGCATAAGTAACAAGACTGTGCAACAAACTGACTCCACTGGTTAAATATAACACAAAAGTCTAAAAAACAAAGTGAACAGTCGTTGTCTGCAATCAAAAGAGCAGCGGAGCACTAAGCAGTGCAGCCTTTTCCCCTCACATACCAAAAATGGCACAATGTCAAAGTATGTGAATCAATTGCTACACTTATACACAGTCACCGTATGTTTACTGTGCTGCCTAGTCATTTATAAGGTCTTGCCTTAGGTCACCATTAAGTTGACATAAGAAGAGGCCCTTCCAGCAGCTTTGTGTTACAGCTGAAAATGTCAACTGCAAAACTCATATGGAATCAGTTATTGCTCAGCTTTAGGAAGCTAAAAAGAATAGAAAGTTGCTAGCTTGAAAGTTATTTAGACATAAATGTACAGTCTCCATTTATCATATTTCCATACTGGATTTCTTGCTACATCTGATCCTTTGTCTCAGATTGCAATTTTTTACCACTCCCCTCACCAAGTCTAGGTCTGCTCTGTTATGATCCACTTCCTCAGGCTAAAGTTCAAGTAACAATTTTTGAAATATTTAAATACATTCAAAGTGACCCTCTGTGCCAGGTGATTTGCAATTTTTAAAGCACAGATGGGATCAGCTGTGAACAGGACAATACATGAACCACAGATGTGATTGTTAATCTTTGATTCTACCTTGATTAAACACAACAAAAATTGTCAAAAAAAGTCAATATGTCATGTAGTCACCATCAAATTGCAATGTCAGACTGAATGCTTCAGAATTGCTGATATAGTCTGCAAATGGTTGATAATTCAAGAACAATTCAATATGAAAACCAAAGCTTCATCTGAGCACTGTCAGTCCTCTGCAGATTATGTCACCAATTGACCCCTCAGCCCATCTCAGTTCCATTTGACATGGCCTTTCCACCACCCAATACACCCTAAAGGTTCCTGCTTCACCTTTCTTTCTCTCTCCTCCTCCCCTTTCCTTTCCTTTTAAAAAAAAACTGTTCACACATATCTTTGTGGCAGGTGGGCCGTGAATCCAAATCTTCTGGGCTAGAGGCAATGACACTACCACAGTGCCATGAAACTCCTTTATCCTTTCTCTTTCATTGTCCTCTATTCCTGCCTCTTCCTTACTTTAATATCATCCCTGTCCATCTCTTTCATTATGTTTCTCCGCTAATTCATCATTCCATCACTAACTTTATTTCCTCTTCCTTCTGTTTCCCTTTTATCTTCTTTAATCATTGCTATATATTACCATTTCCTTCCCCTGTCTTGCTGCCTTCCATTTCCCTTTCTCACAACTTCCCCCCTCCTTCGCTGCTGTGATGACATATTACTCCTTTTCCATTCCTCTCTGTGGTACTCCTGCCTGACTCCTCATTACTGCGAGACATTTGTCAAATGTTACATCTTGCAGATGGAGAATCTGGGGTCAATTCCAGATACTGATCCTGAGGGTCCAGTTTGACTTTCATCAGAAAGTTTGGACTTGCTAGCCATTCTCCTAAAATGAGGGGCTCTTGCATTTAAGATATAAACACTAAGCATCTTGCATGTGTGAAAAAAAATCATCTTTCTTTCTATTTACTTATCCTGAGGCAGGATCTGAACCAAGTCCACAGAACATCACCTACATCGCTGGAATGGGTTTTGCATACAATATTCTGGGGCTTCTGGTGAATAGGAATGGTGCACAGGCTGGGTTTACCCAGCACTGTTGACAGAATGTCAATGACCTTCTCCACTCTGCCCAGTTAAAAGTCACCATCTTCTCTCAGATATCTCACATTCACTCTTTCTCTGCTACTACACCCACCTCCCACCAAGCCTCATGCTCTACCGCTCTCACTATTCTGTGCAACATCTTCCCTCATGTGCTCTCCCCCACCACATTCCCTGACATCACTACCACTGCCTGCCCTCTGCACTGCCTATACTCTCACTCAGGACACTTCCTCATCTGTAACCCACACCTTCATCCCTTATAATATGTGCTCATGGCTGGTGGGCTGCACATCATTTGGCTCCTCACCCCTAATGCAGACGGTATTAATTTCTAACTTTGACCACCCCAAGTGGCTGACTGATATGTGTCCAAGCCCCTGGACTCGTAACTAAGGCTGCCTGTGACTTACTGTGCCGGGGCCCTGACTGAAGGCTGTTTCCCTTGACTTAACTGAGGCTTGCTAACAACCACAATAAGCTTTCTCTCTCTGTGTCTGCACTAATTGCAAGGCGAGACAGCAATACTAAGAGCCTGGTATCTCTGGTAGAAGGGGCAAGTGACAAAAGGATAAGGCTAGGCTATGCAAGACAGGGATGTTGTCAGCATGTAGGAAGGTTCAGAGTGAGCGGGCGCTCTGACAGCAAGCAAACAGGGTGGACATACAGCCTGGTGCAGTCCCTGAGCTGGGTGTCCCCCTCCCGAGTGGACAGTGTCCTTGCTGCAGCATTACAATGAGACTTGCTGGTGCAGCCTGAGGTGCAACATTGAAGTGCAGAAGCGCCCTGTAAATGCAACAAAGATGTGTCATGAGGGTTCTTGGAGGCTGGCGCATATAGGATGCTAATGTCAGTGGATGTCGGGTGCACGTGACCCGTGCTTAAGCAATGTGCCCTGAGATGTTGCTGCTCAGTGTCGAACATGGAGGCTCGTCAGAGGAAGTGGTGAGCTGAATTCACCAGGTACCTGCTGTCAGTTCCGTGCCGAGTTTTCTCGATCTGTAACTTGCTTGGTAAGCTGAATATTATTAAGGTAAATTGGGCCTTGCAAGAAATCCAGCACGCAGCATAAAAAGTGGCGCCAGATACTCACAATATCGAGATGGAGCTTGCTGGACCTCTCCTTTGACTTTATTACAAAACTCGCCATATCCCTTTAAGATTCCAGACACAAGATTTTATATCTTTCTAATCTGTGGAATGGACTTGTTGGGAGCAGGGAAGTTTTCACAAGGAAGGTATAACACTGACCCAGCTGATCTCCCAGCCTTGGGGATATTTTAATGTTGAAACCGGACTCCATGGCCTGGACCATGCTGTATCACTGAAGTCGGACCAAGTGTGCCTTCACTCTGAGAGTCTGGACTCCAACAGACATTCTCAGGACCTCCTCACCTGTCACCTGGCCCTGGGGACTAAGCGGCGTCCCTTGCTTCTATGATACCTATGACGAGCAACAAGTTATTTCTTTTATTTGCACTTAAGGGTGGGTGCATTGCCTGCTGTTGGACCTGGGCAGCAGGAAGTCGTGACGTTACACACTAAAGAAATGCATCTGATGAGGCATGCTCCTGGCCAATTTTCAGCCCCTGCACATTTTAGATGTCCAGGAGAAGGGCTTGAGTGGCAGAAATTCCAGTCCATTGCTGAAGGCAAATAATTTTGTTTTCTTTGCAACTGGGAACTACTCAGGGTTTTCTAACAGCTCAATAACGCACAAGTGAACAAGTAATACCACAGGGAATGCAATGTCACAATGCACAATGAGAAGCTGAATGATCATAACACTCCGAAGGGAATCAAAGTCATCACAATAATGTCCAGGAAGACAATGAGCTCACAGGGAAAGCAATTGCTCCAAAATACAAACAGAAGAGAAAATCAGTACCAAAAAATAGTAATGTGGTATTACTGTACAGGAAATCGACTGCAGTCACAATAGTGCACTGACAGGAAGTGAAGACGTTTCAACTGGAGAGGAGCTCAAGGTTTGATTAAACAAAATTGGGAGGAAGCCGTGCACAGAAATTCTATTTTAGAAAGTTATTTTTGGTTTGGGGGAATTTAAAGTAAAACTTGAAACCACTGATACTGATTAATGAACAGTAACAAGGGCACATTAGATCAGAACTGTTTGCTCAGGTTACAGAGGGAATCGGTCTACCAAACTGCACAGGAGAGTAACAAGGTTATGTTGTATGCAGAGGGGAAGTCCAGTGAGACAGACTTTCCAGAAACACCTCTTTGTTTCTGTGCTGATATCTTGAAAGCTTCAATCTCACATTACTTCTTGACTCACCAATACTGCGTGTCACATTAAAGTGTCCCAGTGGCTCCCAGCTGACTGGGGAGAAATCTGTTAGACGGTGCATGAAATATTCGATAGTAAAAAAGCGACTCGTTTCACCATCTCCAGAACTGTTGTCAGCTGGAGCCTTTCAATGGTGCTCTCATCATGGTGACAAAATGGATTGAATTTAATTAGTTTAATAAAGGGTCTGCAGAACAAAACTCAACTCTGACGGAAGCAAGAACCCGGCCAGCTATCATCTTATCATGGGTAGAATGAAAAACCGTACAATGAACTTTCTCATGGGCCTTCAGGAGTCTGACATTAGGACCAAATGGAGATCCTGAAGCTGCACTGACTGGCAACAGGCCTGGCACAGGGATATCTTTTTGACCTCGCCCTTTAGGTACGGATGGCAGCTGGGCTCCGCATTCCGAGGGCCCAGCCAAAATGGTCGTCAGCTCTTAAACTTTATTGGCGGCACAAGGAGAACCGAACACGGCTGAAGCAGGTCAAAGACCCGAACGACAATGTGTCGGCTCCCTCAAAGGGGCATGTTTCAAATATAAACTCAAAGTGACTGATCAGACAGGCCGTTTGAGAGGGGAGAGCCCTCCAAATGGCTGACTGGGGTTATTGTGGGGACCACTATATCCTGCCCATGACATCCTCTTTGGGGCATGGAGCATCTGTCCCCAATGCCTTTAATGTTGCAAAGGTTATCAGGAAGGCCAAACTTTAAGGAATTTATTCAAAACCAGGAAAAGATAACTGAAAGAAATTAGACAAAAATGTAAGAGTATAAGGGAAAACTCACAAAAATAATAAAAAAGAACAGAAATTAGAAGTTTCTAGCCGAATATAAAAGTGGAAATATTGATTAAAGTAAGCATTGGCTCCTTAATGATGCAAGTGCTTTACTAACAATCAGAAAAAAAAGGAAATGGTGGAGACTTGAACAGTTTTTTTTAACCTGTCTTCATACAGTCATAGAGTCATAGAGATGTACAGCATGGAAACAGACCCTTCGGTCCAACCTGTCCATGCTGACCAGATATCCCAATCCAATCTCGTCCCATCTGCCAGCATCCGGCCCATATCCCTCCAAACTCTTCCTATTCATATACTCATCCAAATGCCTTTTAAATGTTGCAATTGTACTAGCCTCCACCACATCATCTGGCAGCTCATTCGATGCACGTACCATCTTCTGCGTGAAAAAGTTGCCCCTTAGGTCTCTTTTATATCTTTCCCCTCTCACCCCCAAACCTATGCCCTCTAGTTCTGGACTCCCCAATCCCAGGGAAAAGACTTTGTCTATTTATCTTATCCATGTCCCTCATAATTTTGTAAACCTCTATAAGGTCACCTCGCAGCCTCCAACACTCCAGGGAAAACAGCCCCAGCTTTTTCAGCCTCTCCCCGTAGCTCAGATCCTCCAACCCTGGCAACATCCTTGTAATCTTTTCTGAACCCTTTCAAGTTTCACAACATCTTTCCATAGGAAGGAGACCAGAATTGCACACAATATTCC
>NC_057733.1:34901647-35013383 GCF_004010195.1 Chiloscyllium plagiosum | reverse complement strand
TGTTTGACTCACTTCTGTTCTCAACTGTACCTGTCTCATATCGATCTCTTTCCTCACTACCTGCCTGGGTCCCATCCCCCTACCTTACTAGTTTCAATCCTCCCAAGCAGTTCTAGCAAATTTCCCTGCCAGTATATTAGTCCCCTTCCAATTTAGGTGCAATTCATCCTTCCTGTAGAGGTCACTTCTTCCCCAAAAGAGGTTCCAATGATCCAAATATGTGAATCCTTCTCCCATACACCAGCTCCTCAACCATGCATTCAACTGCTCTATCCTCCTATTCCTGCCCTCACTAGCTCGTAGCAGTGGGAGTAATCCAGATATTACTACCCTTGAGGACCTCCTTTTTAAATTTCTGCCTAACTCTCTGTAATCTCCCCTCAGAGTCTCAACCTTTTCCCTTCCAATGTCGTTGGTTCCAATGTGGACAATGACCTCCTGCTGGCCCCTCTCCCCCGTGAGAACATTCTGCACCCTCTCTGAGACATCCTTGATCCTGGCACCAGGGAAACACACAATTCTGCTTTTTCTCTGCTGGCCACAGAAACGTCTGTCTGTACCTCTGACTACAGAATCCCCTAACACAATTGATCTCTTGGAAGCCAACGTACCCCTCCTTGCATTACAGCCAGTCTCAATACCAGAAACTTGGCTGTTCGTGCTACGTTCCCCTCAGAATCCATCACCCCCTACATTTTCCAAAACAGCATACCTGTTTGAAATGGGTATATCCACAAAAGACTCCTGCCCTAGGTGCTGACCTCTCTCACCCTTCCTGGAGTTAACCCATCTATGTGACTGTATCTGAAGCTTTCCCTCCTTCCTATAACTGCCATCCATCACATACTGTTGCTGTTGCAAATTCCTCATCGCTTCTATCTGTCTCTCCAACCAATCTACTCAATCTGATAAGATTCGCATCCAACAGCATTTATGGCAGATATAATCTGCAGTAACTCTTAAACTCCCACATCTGACAAGAAGTACATATCACTGCAAAAGCCATTTTTTCTCCTTCACAATCTACAGACCCAGAAATTAACACCGTCTTATTCCTCTACAAACACTGCCCCAGGTTAAATTAATAGCAATGGCTTATATTTTAAGTTTAATCAAGAGACTTATCTCCAAAAACATATAATCAAGAAAGAATCCACTATACTCACTACTGCAGCCTTTCTCTTGGACAGACTTAAAACAACAAATAACTTATCTGATTCTGTGCTGTGAACTTCGCCCAACAGTTCCTCCAAGATTAGTTGTGAATTTCACTGTTTGTTAATTTTCCCACTTGCACTCCGATGTCCAGCGATACACGAATTCAAACAGCAAAGGCAGTAACTGTCCAGGTTCTCTCTCTCTCTCCTGCACTGTCCTCACCATGTATTTCCTTTGTCTGCTCTTCTCCCTTTTAAACTGCTGTTGTTTTGACTTTTTTTTTCAAAGTTCCAAAACAATGCAACAGCATATAAAACAGTAATCACTGCTCCTGGAATTCGAGGAAATCACCTCCAACACCTAAAATACCTCAAAAAAAGGAGCAGCTCTTACAGCCAGAAATTTTTCCCATCCTCCATCTTGGATTGAAAAGAAAAAAACAAAATATGAGCAGTTAAAAAAAAATCAAAAGGCAAAAGGAAGGGAGGAACATAAAACAATGAGGGGAAAGGTATTGTGAAATCTAATAGGATTAAAGGCTGACAGATCTCCTGATGCTCATATCTATATCATTGGTTCTTAAAAGAAGTGGGAGCTGAGACAACAAGACATTGGTTTGCAATCTTTCAAAACTCCCTAGATTCTGTCAAGTTCCCAAGATTTGTAAATAGCAAACAGATTGTCTCTCTTTCCTTATTACATGTACTATATTGAGAATATTTGAGTCAAAAAGAGCACCTACTTTGGACGATAGTTCCTGGATAGAGGCAGCGGGATTTCTGACTCCAATAAGCACACACCCTGGTAGATGGCGGCAGGAACTGTGTTGAGGATGGTTTGACATCAAGTACCTGTAGGTAATTTTTTTATTTTATAAATAAGGTCACTAATTAACATTGACAACGCATCATATTGCAAAAGTTCCCTCACAAAACTGAACCTTAAAAATAAATGATAGGAATAAGCCTTTAATTCCAAATTGAGGTAGTTATAAAGTTCTCATGGTAAAACTCAAATCCCCATTTAATTAAAAAGAATGCTTTGATTTAGTGATGAGTACTGTCCTCAATGGACATTCACATTTCCTCTCTCATCGCTATTGAGCAAATACTTTAAAAACAATTTTTATTGCTGGTTTCCACCCTGTGGACGCAACAATGAATTAGGGAATAGTGGAGTGCAGAAGGAGGCCATTCAGCCCAGCATGTCTGTGTCAGCTCTCTGAAACAGTGATCCAATTGGTCACAGCTCTTTCTTCATCGCTGTCTAACATTTCCCTTTTCAAGTACTTCTTCAATTTCCTTTTGAAAAGTGTTGAACATGCCATTCTACACTTTTGGCATATAGTCTCTCATCTGCTCCTGGTTTCTTTACCAAGTAGACCACTGCAAAATGAAGATAGTGTCAAAAATGTGTGAAATATTCCAAAATTAAACCAGACCAACCTGCCTTGGCGTCATCCTTTCCACTCAACCCTCCATACCAGGTTTAAATTTGCAAACTAATTGCATTCTAATATTACCTATAAATTACCTCAATAGATATCACAGACCAAACAACAGGTTCTTCACCCTTCTTATGGTGTATAAAGTATTCATAATCTCATCTGACCATTCATGAGCGGACTGGACAAGGTTTGAACTGTAGGCAGAGGGAAATAGTTACAAGAGGAACTCACCGCTTCCTGCAGCAGTTGCTCCAGGGAATAGATTCTCTGTCGGTTTCCTCTTTCTCCTTCAATCACAACACTGTAACTGCACAATGGAAAGCCCAGTCACTGACACAAATATATCCATGCATGGAAATACTTATGAATTCTGTAATTGGATAGGACATTACAGTTGACACCGGGCAGACCTTTCAATGGTTTTCTTAGTTGGAGGAATGGAAGGAAACTCCTGGGAGCCTTAGCATTTTCAACAAAGCCAAATGCGGCCATGTCAAACATACTATTCCCCCACTGTCAGTTGTAGTTGGTAAGTCACTTGATATGCCTGTTCCAGGGCAGTGAAAAACAAACACTTGATGTGTAGATCTTGTGAACTGCCATTGGATTCAGAAGCTTCTGAATAAAGAATAGTGTGGGGGTGAAAACAAACAGGGAAAACAGTGGAAGCCTGCTGGTAAAATCATTCTGTCTGAAACCAATGTATCAATGCGAAGGCATGATATGAATGGTGTATTTCAGCCTTGGGTTGGGGGAAATGTTGAGCGATGAGTGCGTGTGTGTTTTGTGATTAGAGACTTAACATCGTCTGAAAAGACAATGGCTAGGATGTTGATAGCACCACGCCTGTTATTCAGACACAAGATGATGTCTAAATATGTAATGGGCCAAATGGCCTAATTCTCCTCCTATATCTTATGATCAAATATCGGGTGGGGCGATAAGATGGAATTGAACCTCTTGGATATTTTTGAAGTCAGGAAAAGACAGGTCCAATGTTTACACTCAAAGCATGCATTAGGCCTTTTGCATGTGCAATGCGAGAGCCCAAGTCCGTCTGAGGCTCCCTTTGCGAAATTCTTGCTTTCAGTCAGCACTTGTGCCCATAACCAGAGGGAGAATGTTCCAACCCATTCTGCCAACCCACTCAGTTTCTGCTGATAACCAATTTTCTCTTGTGCCTATTTTAAGAGTTAAAGAACTATTGGGAAATGTTGTGGTTATCATTTTGATATCTGGATCCTGACAGCTGTCAGATTAACATGAATACTTCACCCAGATCCACCCTCCCCGACTAATAAACTATTCACTTATTCACATCCGTAAAACTAAGAGAAATTAACCTTTAATCACAGTGTCAGCATCTGTTTCACACTATATAGGTCTTACTTCTGAATTCATCCACCTTAGTCTATTCCTGCTGCTCAGTTCACATGAACTCTGGTTACTAAGTTAACTTGAATGAACAAGCTTTCTGTAAATGTAGTTCAGGTTAATTCTGTTGCAATCAGTGTGAACATGTGCTCTTTGTTAACTTTATTGGTGCTTTTCAAATGCCCTTGATGATTTTTGGAATCCTCTGATTTTGCGATCGACAGATAAATCACTGGATGCTTGCTAGGCATTTTTCTGTTACGTAGCTAATATTCTATTGTTGTCAAATCCAATCTGCTCAGCTCTGCAGCAATCAAGAAACACGTCTTCAACAACAAATCGTTGTTTAGCAAAGTGAAAGTGAAAGGGCAGGATTTGGTGCCGATACAGAGACAGGAATGGAGGCCCAGTCCAAGACTAGTCCACGAGCAAAGAACAGCTTTTGTTAACGCAATTCAAGGTATCAGAGCCAGTGGCTCCCAATACCTCAAATTGAAAATCCTGCTTGATCTGTCATTTGTCATTCAAATGAGATCAGATTTCTTCTATAATTCAGTTATCAGCAAGCCAAGTCTTTAGTAGCATTTTCGGCAAAAATCTCCTCTTTTAATCTCTGATTTCTGTTTGTTCCTTCAATTAGAGAAGATAGTTGCGGTTGGCTGGATTGCACAGGGAATCCTGCACAACAAAGTGAAATGTAATGCACTTGTTTTGAAAACAAGCATGAGGGATATACAGCAATAAGTTACCTAATTACTGTGAAATGGAACAAAATTAAAACTGCCCCTTACATGTCAGGTGATTGTAGAATTTTGACACATCCTGCATACAGTAATTTGTCTTCCTTTGGTATGAGAATGCGCAGTCCTTCCTTGAGATCTTCTTTACTGATGGAACAGGATTGAGGGACTGAGAGAAAACAAAAATGTGCAAAATTGTTGTTTGGATCATTTTTTCTAGATGCAATGTGGACACTCAACTATGGTAGAGCCTTTAATTCACTAGAATGTCTTGGCACAGAGCTAACCTTATTGGATTCATTTGCTTCAGCCTTGTCATTGAGTCAGAGTCATACAGCATGGAAACAGACCCTTCGGTCCAACTAGTCCATGCCAACCATGTTCCTAAACTAAGCTAGTCCCACTTGCCTGCATTTGTCCCATATCCTTCCAAACTTTTGCTATTCATGAACTTATCCAAATGTTTTTTAAATGTTATAACTGCACCTGCATCCACCGCTTTCTCTGGCTGTCCATTCTATACACAAACCATTCTCTGTGTAAAAACGTTGCCCCTCATGCCTTTTTTAGAACTTTCTCCTCTCATCTTAAAAATATACCCCTTAGTCTTAAACTCCTGACCCCAGGGAAAAGACCCTTGCTATTCATCTTATCCATGCCCCTCATGATTTTATAAACCCCTCAATCTCCAATGTGCCAGTGAAAGAAGTCCCAGTTATCCAGCCAATTTTTATAATTCAAGTCTTCCATTTTTGGCAATATCTTGGTAAAATCTTTTCTGAACCCTCTCCAATTTAATAGTAATATTTTTCCCATAGTAGGGTGACCAGAATTGGACATGGTTCTCCAGAAGAGGCCTCACCAATGTCCTGTAAAACCTCAACATGATGCCCCAACCTCTATTCTCAAAGGTCTGAGTGATAGAGACAGGCATGCTAAGTGCCTTCTTAACCACTCTGTCTACTGTGATGCAAATTTCAAACAATTATGTACCTGAATCCCTAGATCTGTCTGTTCTATGACACTCCCAGGGCCCAACCATTACCTGTATAAGCCCTGCCCTTGTTTGTTTTACCAAAATGCAATCCCTCACATTTATCCAATTTAACCTCCATCTGCCACTCCTCAGGCCATTGACCTAATTAACCAAGATCTCTTTGTGATCTTAAATAACTTTCTTCACTGTCCACTATACCACTAGTCTTGGTGTCATCCACAAACTTACTAACCATGCCTCCTATATTCTCTTCCGAATCATTTATATTAGCAACAAACAAAATGGATCCAGTACCAATCCCCATGGAACATCTCTGGTCACAGGCCTCCAGTCCAAAAAAAAACCTCCTCCACCACCCTCTGTCTCCTATTATCAAGCAAATGAGCAAGCTCACCCTGAATCCCATGTGATCAAACTTGACTATTTAGTCTACCATGTGGAACCTTGTCAAAAGCTTTACTACAGTCTATGTAAAAAATGTCTACCACTCTGCCCTCATTAATCTTTTTGGTTACTCCTTCAAAAAATTCAGTCAGGTTTGTGACACACAAATTTCCTCTCAGAAAACCCTACTGGCTATCCCTAATCAGTCCTTGCCTATCCAAGTGTATGTAAATTCTATTTTTCAAAATGACCTCCAACAACTTACCCACCATTGATACCAGACTCACAAGTCTATCATTCCCAGGCTTCTCCTTACATCCTTTCTAAATAAAGGCACAACATTAGCCATCCTCCAGTCTTCCAGCACCACACCCGTGGTTACAGATGACATAAATATTTCTACTTAGAGGCCTCATAATTTCTTCCCAGGGATACACTTGATCAGATCCTAGAGATTTATCCACCCAGACTTCCAGCACTTCCTCTTCTGTCATGTGAACTGTTTTCAAACATCAATATTTATTTCCCAGAGTTCTCGCGCCTCCATTTCTTTCTCCAAAGTAAAACTTGACGCAAAATATTTCTGACTTCATACATAAACTGATCAATAACTGCATTATTACAGTTCTCAACATTTTTTAATATGAACATTAATGTCAAAAGCAAACCGTAGACTCCAAAAACTGAGGCAAGGCCAGTGTGGTTTGACTTGCTCTTTACAGAAGACATTATTGAAAGTTCACGGAAATCTTTGCTACTTGCATTTTTAATAATGTAAACTTTTATTATTGTCCATGTTTCAATGGTTTTAACTTAACAGACATAATTTACAGTAAACTTTCACTGGAGCAATGTTTAGAAATCAGGTTTAATAAAGTACAAGTTACTTCACACACAACAGAGCTCTGGAAACATCCAGGAAAAGAAGTGGGGTTAGCTTGAGTCAACATGCTGTAAGAAACCGAGAGTGCGTTTAAGTGTGAAAAGTGTCTTCATAGCTTTTAGTGGAACATAGAATCTGCACAATATATGGAACCTGCAATCAATTGTCCCTTTAAGTGGCAGTGTCTGGTGTTCTGTTGTATGATCAGTTTGACCTTTGACTAAAATCCCCTTAGTTGCGTTAGTATAAGAATATTGCTATCTTTCTATAGAAGGTACTTTACTTCCAGACATTGACAGAATCAGACTTTTAGAGTCCTGTAAAATGTTTGAAACTTTCCACTTCTGTAAGATTTTCAAAGGAAGCTGCCAGATTAATCTCACCAATAGGCATCCAGTTTATACAGAACTATTGACTTACAACTTGCTCAGATCTAAGCTTTGACAAAGGGTCAGTTAGACTTTTCTCTTCATACAGATGCTGCCAGACCTGCTAAGATCTTCCAGCATTTTCTCTTTTGGGTTCTAAATTTTGTTTGCTTGTTATGCAGCACTTAAACAAAAAACACCTACCGCACAACTCTGCCAAACAGCTCACAGATGCACTCTCATCTTCCTCAGAAAAGCTGCTGTCTTCATCAAATGCAAAATCATCCTCTGCAGCGAAGCTTTCCAATAGTTTGCTGACAGCTCGTCCCTTTGACTGTGTGAAAGAAGAACAGAACCCATTTAAATGCACACTTAAATTGATCGTTCCTATCACTGTGTGGGTGTAATATTACACGAATGAAAATTATTACTCGCAATGTCAGAGTGAAAGATACTACATTAAGAGTGCACCTGCCTTTGTCCTAATTTGCACCAAGCCCTGTTCACCTAGCAAGCCTCCGTTTGTTGTCTTATATTGGCACCCAATCTATTAAAGCACTGGTTTTACAATTCTCACCCATAATTGCAAATCTTTCCATGCTCACACTCCCACCAAATCTAGTCATACAATCCTCCAAGATGTCTGCTCTACTCAAATCATGGCTTCTTTAATGATAAGGGATAAGAAGGGCCAGACATCTGGAGGACAAGATCACATCTACATTTTGATGATCTGGGACCCACTCGCCGATCCCTCTCAACATTCACAAAATCACGTTAACGGCATTAATAGCGAAGCCGACACAACATTAGGTGGCTAGGGTTTCCCTCAGGTTAGCACCTTCTGGCAATTCCTGCAACTGTCTCGGCCCCAGGCACATAGGTATTCATCTTTCCCCTGGAGGTCAAGATTGGGGTACGGATTCTCGATAAGTACCCACTTTTCAAAGCCACGCTTACAAATACTCTGTTATCAAAGACAACGTCTGAAATCCTCCATTACCATGATGCAGGCTGTGCACTGAGAAACTGGTCAACACTCTCAATCGTGTAACCAATAGCAACTCAGAGCATTTGATCTTCCTGTGACTGCCATCTGATGGTCAACATCATGTGTACCAACAAACCAACCCTGTAAGTCAGTATTGCAAACAAAGAGCAATTCTATGATGCCCTGGGTAATGTTCTGAGGAATATTCCAAAGGGCAAGAGGACACTCAACCTGGGTGACTTCCACGCATGTATTGGGGCAGTTAATGATTGATGGTCAACGTGCCTCAGTCTTCAAGGGATAGACACAATCCATTGAGGGTACAAAGCCCAAGAAGGCATTGTGTATTATCACCAACCTTGGCTATCATTTTCTCTATACTGAACTACAAGAGAATTGTAGGGATTGGGTACACCTCACTGTACTTTCATAGATCTCACTAAGGCATTCAACACCATCACAAGTGCAAGATTTTGGGAAAAATTGGCTGTTTACCAAAGTGCCTCAGACTAATCCATTCCTCCATGATAACATGCATTGTCCTGCACAGTTTGAGGTTCCACTTCTGACAGTTTGAAAGTGCAGGTGGAATGAAACAGGGTATATCATAGTCCCCAGTCTTTTGGGCATCTTCTTCTCCTTATGCCTGACTTTTGTCTCCCCTGGAAATATGGAAGGAGTTTCCTTGCTCACTAGGTCAGATAGCAGGCTCTACAATCTGTTAAGACTAAAAGTGAGTACAAAAACACATCTCATCCTTATGACACAACCCCTCCATACTGGTCACCCTCATGGAAACTCAGTTCCAGGCTCATGGACTATCTCTCCCATGCGTGTAAATTGTACCCTGTGACTTTAAACATCAAGAAAACTGTGGTCATGGGACAAGGTGTTGTATCTCCATCCCAGCTATACAAAATAACAGTCCGCTGGAAGTGGTTAGCAAATACTGCTCCCTCCGTGAAGAGAATCTGTCCCTTGATGCAAAGGTTAATAAGTGCATAGGAAAGCATCTATCCTTTTGGCTGGTACACAAAGCAAATATACTCCAGGTTTATCAGCTTCCCAACACCTTGCCGTGTGGTTGTGAAATGTGCGTAACTCAATTTTCAAGGAGAGCAGCTCAATAATTTCCATTTTCACTGTCTGCAGTGTATTATGGGCAGAGCCTGGCAATACAAAGTCATGAATGTGATAATCCTTCAAAAAGGCAAAACTCCCAGACTTGTTAGGTCTCTTCAAACAGAGACAGCTTCAGGATTGGGCGTATAGTTGGAGGGAGGCAGACATGTACCCAGGGATTTTCCATATGGTGAGGCAGCCTGAGTAAGATGACCAATCAGATGACCAAGTCTCCACTTAGAGTCATAGAGATGTACAGCATGGAAACAGACCCTTCGGTCCAACCCGTCCATGCTGACCAGATATCCCAACCCAATCTAGTCCCACCTGCCAGCACCTGGCCCATATCCCTCCAAACCCTTCCTATTCATATACCCAACCAAATACCTCTTAAATGTTGCAATTGGACCAGCCTCCACCACTTCCTCTGGCAGCTCATTCCACACCCGTACCACCCTCTGTGTGAAAACGTTGCCCCTTAGGTCTCTTTTATATCTTTCCCCTCTCACCCCCAAACCTATACCCTCTAGTTCTGGACTCCCCGACCCCAGAGAAAAGACTTTACCTATTTACCCTATCTATGCCCCTCATAATTTTGTAAACCTCTAACAGGTCACCCCTCAGCTGCAACATGACCTCCCAACTCCTGTACTCAATACTCTGACCAATAAAGGAAAGCATACCAAATGCCTTCCTCACTATCCTATCTACCTGGGACTCCACTTTCAAGGAGCTATGAACCTGCACTCCAAGGTCTCTTTGTTCAGCAACACTCCCTAGGACCTTACCATTAAGTGTATAAGTCCTGCTAAGATTTGCTCTCCCAAAATGCAACACCTTACATTTATCTGAATTAAACTCCATCTGCCACTTCTCAGCCCATTGGCCTGCCTGGTCTAGATCCGGTTGTAATCTGAGGTACCCTTCTTTGCTGTCCACTACACCTCCAATTTTGGTGCCATCTGCAAACTTACTAACTGTACCTCTTATGCTCCCATCCGAATCATTTATGTAAATGACAAAAAGTAGAGGGCCCAGCACCGATCCTTGTGGCACTCCACTGGTCACAGGCCTCCAATTTGAAAAACAACCCTCCACCACCACCCTCTGTCTTTTACCTTTGAGCCAGTTCTGTATCCAAATGGCTAGTTCTCCCTGGATTCCGTAAGATCTAACCTTGCTAACCAATCTCCCATGGGGAACCTTGTCGAACACTTTACTGAAGTCCATATAGATCACATCTACCGCTCTGCCCTCATCAATCCTCTTTGTTACTTCCTCAAAGCTTGTGAGTGTGACTTGCATCGCTTCTGGGAGTTACTTACTGGGACAGAGGGAAATGGCAACATCTCCTGTGGATAGGCATGCACCTCCACAATGACCAGTGTTATGGTAGCTTGGCAGTAGGCACCAATGCCAAAGAAAAACTCCACAATGACGCCCAGTAACTTCATGAGCAGTATTTGTGGCAGAGCCAGCCTCTCAAAGATTGATCTCTTCAGCAATGATGAAAAGGTGTGTCATATAAAGACACATCATCTGAGATGGCTTGTTTGTTGTCTATCCATCATCTATTGTTGGTGAAAGATGCTGACAATTAATAGTTTCAGGTATGGGAAACTGAAAACCTGACCTTAGCTTAAACATTCTCAAGAATGATTTCTCAGAACAAGGACTCATTGCCACTTATTTTGTTCAGACAAGTATTTACCTTGTCTCTTTATTGTTGTAGATCATGTGTACAGACCTCATCTCTGTACCCTAAATCATTCTGTCTGAGTTTGTCACATACACCCCCCCCCCCAAGGAAAGGATATATTAGATTGGAGGGTTTGAAATTCTCCTCATTAGAAACATTAGTGAACTGGATACTGTCAACTAGACTGTGAAGTGATTAAGGAGCTTGATAAGCAATACCAAAATCACAACAACAATTGATTATTTTGATTCTGTTATCTTCAAGCAGATTATGGGAAAGGACTGCTGTGATCAGTGGACTAATGGCATAATATGTGTAAGGGACACAAGAAAACTGGACAAGCTGTAGTTATTTGCAAACATGAATCCCATTCAGCACATTTCAGATTCTGTATCAAATTCAAAGTTGATCCTTACTAATGAACATTTATTCCATGAATGGTTAATACATTTTCAGGGCTGGGATCAGAATAGGAAAACCAACCTGACATTTAACATTCCCAGACATATTTTCTTTAAACACATGCTTTTAAAAGCTATGCAGCTGAACTTTTTTAAAAAAATTAATAACTTATCAATTTCAGGTGTTTCTCTCAGCATTGCATGCCAACCTTTAATAGTTTTTGTTGAGTTCACTTCAGATCAATGAACATGTTTGTTTGTACATGTGACGAAGAACAATTTTCATGTTTTGGTAATCATCAATGCTTCCCCCTGTATTTATCAAATAGTTTTAAAATGTTTTATTTAAATAAATGGTGACTGAAAAATGAACCAACTTTTATTTCCTGAGGGTACTCAGAACTAGTCATTCATTAACAGAGGTAGTTTGCAATTGTACGAAGATGCTCCCTCCATCGACTCCTCACCTCTTTCACTGGCAGCTTGCTCTTTAGTTTGTTCAGTCTGTTCCGATTATGGTCAGTGGGGTTTGCTCTTTTTTGAGAGAGGCACAGTCCACTTGATTTCTAACAAAGAGAAACAGAAGTGTTAAGTATCAGTACAGGAGAACTAGCTTCCAATATAAAATAAAACCAAACCCCCCTGTGAAAGCTTCATCTGTAGATGAAGTGTTTAAGATTGAGATGAGAATGAGGTCAGAGTTTGAGACAGAATTCACATCAGTGAGAAAAATAATCTCTCCTAAGTTATGAGTTCTATTGGTGAATGTACAGCAATTTGTGGGCAACCTACCTGACCCCTGCCCTGTTACTAAAACAGCACAAGGTTACAATACAAAATCAAAGCAGTTCTCCTCATTCAAAGACTGGAGTTGTTCTTTAAAGCACACAACAAAGTAAATTGCTGAAGTCTTCAGGTTAGTGTATTAACTAAATAAGCACTGTGACTACAAACATAAATAGAAAGTTGCAGTCCTGTGCCTCTTGTTTGAAATCCAGTGTTGCCATTACAGTCAACTGCTCCACAGCTGTGTTTTTGGATTGAATATTGACAACTTTCTAATTATATACCATTAAACTACATCCGGTTTTAATAAAGAGCTACAGGATGGACAAAAACAAGGAACATTCTTAGAGCACCCTAGAAAGGAAATGGTGCCTTTGGAGCAATGAGCCCAATGCCCTCCAAAACTGGGGTTTCTCTGATGTCACTTTGAAGTTCACTGTCAAATACCTGATAGAGACTGACTGCCATGATTTGTCAAGTACTTGATTACTGTGATAGCAGACAATGACCAGAGCACTGGAAGGTGCACCAGATGTTTCCATCAGCAGAGTTATTTAGATGGCAAGGCTTCCCATTTCTCCATCCAGAGTTTTGACAATGAATATTATAGATGCTACACATTATAATGTATATTGTAACATTAGCCACACTGCATCACTTGGGTGGCATTAATTACCTTGGGGCAAAACATCCACCCCCCTCTGGGTTGGGTGCCCTGCCTTAAAGAGCTGCTGACCAACCTGATTGCTCTCCGGCTCTCGCAGTGCTCACAATGCCAGGTTTGAGTGTGGTCATTGTTGAAACTATAGGCACTGCTAAAAAAGAGCTGCTAACAGGGGCCAGACTTTGGTTAAGTGCAGGGTATCAGTGGAGCTTGGCTGTTCTAGTAGAAGGACTTAAGGGGGTAGAGGCCTGTTTTGAAAGTGCGGGTTTAGGGAAGATTAAGGGGATGCTATGAGGCAAGGGATGCCTCTGCTGAGTAAAGGGAATCCCAAAAGGTTCCCTCACCATGAATGAGCTCACCCAGTTAAAGCCAGACTACCCACTAAGAGTAGACCTGTCTCTGTCACAGTTAATGAATGGATAGGCAGTGGTCAGAACACACGCTGCATTTTAAACATGTCCCTTCCTTCAATTCTATTGAGGATGGCAGAATTCATAAAATTCTTTCCTACATTTTTTGCATAATTTGAATTGTAATCTTGTGCTATTTCTGACCAACATTCAATTTTTCCCTCAGTACTCAAAGGATTACATTGACAGTGGCACAATTTGGCTAGTGGTAGTTCATTGTTCCTATACTCCACAGTCACTTCTGCCATCACTGAAAGTAGGATTGTGAGGGAATGGGACTTAGGGGATTTGCCAGGTTGCATGTTAGTGTGTTTACTGAAGCACATGATGGAGTCAGTTTCACTGGTGATGATATGAGGTGACTTGAAAGCCAAGCTTATAAGCCTTTAAGCTACTCATATTTCTGACAGATTGCTGGGTCTTAATTTCTTGACTACACGATGTAAGATGAGGGCCGACAGTGCAGCAACTCATCCAGGAAATTTCTAATTACGGTCAAATGAAGAGCAAATACTCCAAAGTTCATGGCAAGTCTTTGAAGAACCTTCTAATGTCAAACGCCAGTCGGTGGTCGCTATCCCTTACAGCGCTCAGAACAGGGTGGCTTTCTGCAATCTAACATCCTCACGAGTTAAGTTGTGTACCTGCGCTGATTTATAGCTGCTGAGCTACAGAAAACAACTTTTTTAAAACTCATTCAACTCTGAAACAGTTGCCACTCATCAGGAAGTTGCCTGTTGAAGAGCTCAGCTCGAGTACCAAACAGGGAATTCTCCTTTGTACCCTCACTGAGAAACCACGAAGATGTTTCACCTCTTAATTTTGTGCAGTGATAAAGATACTCAGAAGTCACCAGATATTCTAATTATTTGGCAGGCAGGTGATCAGACCTCAATGCTGTGTTTTCACTCTCTCTTTGGTATACAGATGACGGATTCAATTCTGACTGCTAATTATTCAAAGGTGCTATTTTTTAACTTATTTATTTGAAATTAAAATGTTACCAATGAGCATGGAGCAAAGTTGACCACGAACATGCCATCACATGACCAGGCACAGAGCAGCAGAAAGCTTTTTAAACAAGTAAATATTTTGAGAAATCACTGAAAAATAAATTGCAGCCCGGCAAGAATATGTCCACAGTCACGGACAAGACAGAAGCAGACAGACATGGAAGCCAGTCTTCCTTGCTGCAATAGGCTGATACAAAGAACACAGTTATTATCACATCCAACAACAACAAGAACTTGTATAAAATGGTCTCAAAGTATTTCATGTGGATGTAGGAACATAGAAGATAGGAGCAGAGTAGGCCGTTTAGCCATTCAAGCCTACTCTGCCATTTAATATTATCATTGCTGATCGTCCAACACAGTCCCTTCGTCCTGCTTTCTCCCCACACCCTTTGATCCCTTTAACCCTAAACACCATATCTAACATCTTCTTTAAATGTTTTGGCCTCAGATGCCTTCCGCAGCAGAGAATTCCACAGATTCACCACTTTCTAGGTGAATTTCTCCGCATCTCATTCCTAAATGGCTTACCCCATTTCTGTGACCTCTCTGACACTAACCTCTGATTCTGGACTCCTCCCTGGTCATCAGGACTATCATTCCTGCATTGACTATTTTTAGTCCTGTAGGAATTTTATAGGTTTCTATGAGATTCTCCCCCACTGCTCCCCACTTAGTTCTCTAAATTCCAGTTAATTTAGTCCCAAGTGATCCTTAAAGGAAAAGTGCCAAGTATACGACAAATGGAGATACAGGGAGAATAGTCCAAAACTGTGGTCAAAGAGGGAGGAGAGGGAGGTGGAGAGGCAGAGTCTTTCAGGCCTGTGGGCAGTGTCACCTCGGTAGCTAAAATCAGCCAATGGTGAGAGAAGATAGAAGAAACTTTTAAAAATTTTAACATACCTTCAAATCTATAAGGCTAATCCATTGGGACGGTGAGTGAGTTCTTGGAATTAACAATGGGGAGGGGTGTGTCATAGTATGGTGGGGAGTATGACCCACTTCAGGCTCCACATCACTGATACCACACTTTGAAACTGGCCTTTATTAATCTGTAGCATGCAGACATGGGAAGAGAGAGCCGGTGAAACTCTTAAGACGCAGTTGTTTCATTTCTGTTGAATTGTGGGCAGCATAGATTTAAGATTCTGGCAATCTTCTCAGCACAGCAGACTGCTGTAGTAATACACAGTATCGCACAGTAGCAGGTCTTGGGATCATGCCAGAGAGTTTCTGCACTGTTAGCCTCCAGTCATGGCTGAGCTATCACAACGAAACACAGAACTGAGGACTGCTGTTCAAACAGTGGGAGTCAAGGGAATTCAGAGTGAGATCTGTCCTGCTATTGTCACATGTGAAATAGAAAGCTTTAAAGTTCAGGGGGTGGGGGCAGGGGGGGATCTGGAGCTGTGGTGTTTAAAAACAGAAGCGATGCTAAGTCGAACCTTTGCTGACATATTAACTAAGTTTCAGATTTAGTTATCCTCAATGGGTGATCGATACTGGTCAGTGATTGAGGTGCTTGTGGACTGCACATCTCAGGACAGGATCAATCCCCAATGAAACCCATCCTGCTGTGCAAAATGATTTCCTCTCATCTGACACCAAGAAACAATGCCGGCAGCTGGAGACTTGGCTGTAGTTAATGTGTTCCAGTCTTGTCAGCCGAACATGGGCAATAAAGTGGCAAAGAAACTGAAACTGGAAATATTACAGGGACTTTAAAAACAATTAAGACTTTTTTACTGGTAGCTATAACAGAACTGGGAAAAGGAGGCTGTCACTTTGAATTGAAGATAAATGTGACTGAAACCTTTTGAAGTTATACAAATTATCAGTAAAATGTCTGGAGTTAAATATTTGCAATCTCACAGTGGTTAATGGGGAACAATGTAGGACTTTTTGTTTGGATTTGAAGGCAACTATCTTTTGTAAACCGACCTTAAAAGTAGCTTGCAGCACTTTGTTTTTCCTGGTGACATTTTTACATCTATTGGCAGAACCTTTCCTGGTTTGCCTTCTAGATGCCAATTTTGCAGGTACAGAAGAAGCGCCAGGAAGTAATCTCCCATCATGCAGCAGGGGCCGCAGATCAGATTCAAAATGGTGCCAAATCGTCACCTCCGCTGGCCCCTTGGAGTTCTTCATCATCTTTTTATTCTTTTCCCCTGCTTTCAGCGCTTTTTTCTTCATGGCCGGCAGCTTCTCAGTCTTTTTAACTGCATTGCTAGATTCCAAGCCATGCTTGGCAGGACGTTTTTTAATCTTCACATCTCCATCTGCGCTGGAAAATCCAAGAGTTCCTGAAAGCACAAAGAAGTGGAATTTACAATTCACCCACTGGCCAGTTCAAGAGGTAAAGCAGGAAGTCACCATGGTCTGAACCTGGCCCTCCCTAGTCATCAAACACGAGCAATGCATCGAGTAACCTTTAATCATCCCGGCACACAGCAGCAAAAGCTTTAGGAGAATGGCCACATATGTACAAAGCTCTGTACGTTATAGTGGACTCTCAAGTTTCGAGAGAGTTCAATTATTATAGATACTTAGCTCAAGTCTTTGAGCTTTTCTAAGATGAAGTAGTATGGGATGGGGGAAATGAGTTGTTTTTGTAATAGTGGTAACTGTTAACAATGACCACTCATGGCTGCTGCAGAATAAGTCCTTATTTGTATGTGGTCCCTCTGCACAGCTGTGAAGTAAAATGAGGTTTGAATAAATGAATTCCCTCTGCCATTGTTTATCAGCAGCAGCAGCAGCTCTTTGCAATATCCATTTGGAAGCTGCCCTAGGCCACGTGCCGATCATGCAAGTTTCCTGTGGACATGTTTCTTTTTTCTAATAATAAAATCATAACTGGGAATGGAAATATGCAGTTGTGGTTACATGTGGCAGGTGGTCCCCATTAACAGATTTTATTGCAAAGTACATTTATGAGGCTTTTGTTTGGAACTTTTACGGCTGTTTTTTGACAGTTGGCTCTCATTTGAGGGTGGATGTAATACCCATTTGAATGGCTACAATAATTAAATTTAAAAGGGAAGACTTGCCCTCAGCTAAGCTTTTAAGAAGGAAAATGTGCACTCCATTCATTTTGTGACTGATCTGATTTCATAGAATAGAATCCCTACAGTGTGGAAACAGGCCATTTGGCCCAAAAAGCTCACACTGACTCTCTTAAGAGTTACTCACCCAGTCTCATTGCCCTACCCTATTACTCTACGTTCCTCCTCACTAATGCACCTAACCTACACATCCCTGAACACTATGGGCAATTTAGCATGGCCAATTCACCTAACCTGCACATCTTTGGACTGTGGGAGGAAACTGGAGCACTTGGAGGAAACCCATGCAGACACAGGGAGAATACGCAAACTCCACACAGTTGCCTGAAGCTGGAATCGAACACGGGTCCCTGGAACTGTGAGGCAGCAGTGCTAACTATTGAGCCACCGAGCCATCCCAAACATTTGGGAAGCAATATTTGTTATAAATTTAATTATGGGATATGAACATCTCTGGCAAGAGCCTTCATAAAACACTGCAGTCCAACTAATGTAGGTACACTGAGGGAGAGAGATCCAGGAAATTAATCCAGCAACATTGAAGAAAGAACAATATAATTCCAAACCAAGCTGGCCCGTGAATTGGAGGGGAACTTGTTGATCGTGATTATTCCAATTGTCCCCTGCTCATGTCCTTCAAAATAGTGGAAGCCAGGGACTCAAAAGATGCTTTTAGGGGAGACTTGGCAAAACGCTGCAAGTTGTAGATGCTACACACTGTGGGCCAATGGTGCAGAGGGTGAATATTTAAGATTGTGGATGGGATGCCATCAAGCTGGCCGATTTGTCCTTGGTGCTGTCAAGCCTTTTGAGAATTTTTGTCCATGCAGAAAAGTGAGAAATATTCCATCACACTCCTATTTGTGCCTTGTAGATGGTAGGCAGGCTTTGGGGAGTCTGGAGCCGAGTGTCTCACTGCATAATTTCCAGTGTGTTCTTGTAACCTACTGCTGTCTATGTGCTCTACTGTTATCTGGGTGGTTCCTGATGTCAGTCATTGCAAAAGGCATCTGCAGAAGCCAAGAGAGAACTCTGTACATCCCCCCACACCCCTGAGGCCAGGCAAAGGTAGGCACAGAAGAATTCCACAATATTCTCACAAATGAAATGAAATGACAAAAATCAAAATGTGAACGATCTGACACACACTTCAAGTCATGAACAATAACAGTTTCTATAGGTCAATGCTTTATCCAATGGCACGGCCAGTGAGAAACCCAGTTTTGCAGATAATGGCTCCGTCAGTTAGTGATAGGAGATAATCACAAGGGGCAAATACTCATAGCACTACAAAGTAACATCGGGGGACGCAGAGGGGAGAAACACAACCTTACACGGCACAGTATTTCTGAATTGCATTGCTCCCAGCATAACACTCAAAATGGTACCTGCAGCATTTGGTCATGACAAAACCTGCACTATTTATTCATTTATTTATTTCATATCAAATATACAACTGTATAGGAAAGCGAAAGTTAATGTCAAATTCAAGGGCACCATTTCAATACGTTTATTGATCATGACCAGAGTCTTTACCATTTATGTTACTGAACTGCAATGGCCAAGCAATACCATGTAAGTTCAGTTACTTACCGAGGAGGCCTTGCCTTTCCTTCTTTTTCTTTGCTTTCTGATTGGCTTCCAGCTTCACAACAGAGGAAGGTGATGGACCAATGTCAGTTGCAGTGAGACTTGCTGAGTACTCTGTGCGCAGCCCCAGGTTGGAGTCTTTGATTGGCAGTTCCGTGATGGCATCACTGCCATCAGCACTGTTATAGTTGTTGTCATCTTCACTCATATCTGAAGCAAAGAAAGATTGGGGGAAAATAGACAAGTTAGCCAAGAGGTTTGTGCAGGCGTCCATTCAATTATTCCTAATACTCAAATCATTTGGGCAAAACACAGAGTTGAAGGTGATGTTACTGCATCAGTGTTTGTTTTGACAATGAGTCAATGTGAAGACAAGCTATTGGGTAAAAGTTCATCACTCTGCATTATCCTACAGCTGGTTTGGGTTTCAGATCATACATTGCAAACTGTCAAGAAGACACATAATTCAAGATTTCAGTTGTTCCTATCTCCAAAATGGATTCTCTCATTTTGCAACAGTGCCTGTTGACTAATATCAACCTCACTTTAGCAGGTGAGCAAGCTTATAAGCTTGTTTTGCTTTGGGTGTGCTACTTAGGAAGAAAGGTGCAATGTTTTCCATTTGGGAAGCAAGATGAACATTCCAATTATAATGGGTTTATGTTGATGGGAAGCCTCTACTTTAACACAGAGTCATAGAGCTACACAGGATAGAAACAGACCCTTCAGTCCAACTTGTCCATGCTGAGCAGATATCCTAAACTGATCTAGTCCCATTTGCCAGCATTTGAATCATATCCCTCTAAACCCTTCCTATTCACAAATCCATCCAAATGCCTTTTAAATGCTGCATTGTACCAGCCTCCATCACTTCCTCTGGCAGCTCATTCCATACACGCACCACCCTCTGTGTGAAAAAGTTGCCCCTTAGGTCTCTTTTAAATCTTGTCCTCCTCACCTTAAATCTATGTCCTCTAGTTTTGGACTAGCCTACCCAAGGAGAAAGACTTTGGCTATTCATGCTACCCATGCTCCTTATGATTTTATAAACCTCTATAAGATCCATATAACCTCTACAAGCCTCAACCTCCAACACTACAGGGAAAATAGCACCTGCCTATCCAGCCTCTCCTTATAGATCAAACTCTCCAACCCCGGCAACATTCTTGTAAATCTTTTTGAATCCTTTCAAATTGCACAACATCTTCCCTATAGCAGGGGGATCAGAATTGAACAAAGTATTCCAAAAGTGGCCTCACTAATGTCCTGTACAGCTGCAATGTGGCCTCCCAACTCCTATAGTCAATGCACTGACCAATAAAGGCAAGTGTGCCAAACATCTTCTTCACCATGCTGTCTACCTGTAACTACACTTGCAAGGAACAAAGAACTTTCATCCCTAGGTCTCTTTGTCGGGCAACACTCCCCACGGCTCTGCATACAGGTGTCCTTCCGATACCTAAAAATCGAGTGCTCCTATGAAACCGTTCGGAAGTCAAAATGATGTAAAACAAAGAAGCAATTACCAATAACTTAAATGGGAAAAATGTTTGAGCATTCCCAGACCCAAAGAATAATCTATTAAATCATACCAAATAACACATAAAACCTAAACTAGCACTAGCATATAGTTAAGGCCATTTGAGGTTGGGGTGGTGGGAGATACAAGATACCTTAGGACACATCTTGCTAATGGATGCACAAAATAAATTGAGATAAAGCATAGATGCTCACAGACACAGTTCAAAGCTATGGCGGCTTGATGCTGAGATGCCTGAGTGTAGTTCCCAGTGAAGGCGCCTGGCGGCGCCACTCTCGCTGCACATGCTTTTTCGTAAAAGCGAAAATCCTCTTTCGGTTAGCGAAAACAGGTACTAAAGCGAATTGGCGTAAAGCGAACATTCGAAAAGCAGGGGATACCTGTAAGTATTAATTGAATAAGTCCTGTTCTTTTGTTTAGATTTGTTCAGTGCTGGAGCTGATTTCCTCACTTTCTTGGAGCAGTAAGTTTTTATAAGTTTTGTATTGTTTTTGAAACTTTATAAAGAGTCTTAGCCAGGAAAATCATAGCCAGCCAACCGGATTTTGAGTTCCTGTCACTACAACAGAACAAAAAGACAAAGGACTGCAGATCGATGAACTAATAGCTTCCCTCTTTGTATTGAGGTGCTTCACTCACTCTCAGTAACCTCCTGTTCGAGTCAAGGTGATATCTATGATTCACTTGGAGACATAAGCACATCCAATGATGTAACCCTGCTAAGCATTGATAACTTAGTGCTACTCTAATGAAGTACTGTGCAAACCCACTGCAGTAATCCATCAATGCCATAATAATACTGTTATAGAAAGGTCTCCCTTTTATTTCAAAAGCATATATTTTGAATCAGAGAAAAGTCTTGAAAACTTAGGATGTTAGATCAGGAAAGATTATGGGGAGACTGGTTGGAGGGGTACAAAGTGATGAAGGTAAAGCGGTGCAGTATACAGAAACTGACTGCTCACTGAGAATGAGTGAACAAGTATGTAAATTTAGATATGAGGTTTAGGATGAAAGGCAAAACAACGTTCTGAACCAAGGACTTTGAATGTGCACAATGCACAACCAGAATTAATGACTGGAGCAGGTACCACATCAACTTAGTTTGTTGAATGAAAAAAAGAGGAAGATTAGTACTGCTGCTTGTGTAGAGATGAGACACTAGGACTGAGTGGTTTGTCTCCATGTTATCATTTCTAGTGGTTCCACATGGTACTATACCAGAAATTAGCTGACCAGCATCTGAAGAGAAGCCATCACTCTCTGTGGACATCCATTCCTTTTCAGTCACTAATGCCTGAGCTTCCTGTTTCTGCTTCTTATTGCTGGCTTTCTGCACTTTGACTCCAACAGCCCGTCTCTTCGGTTGAATTCCGGGTTTCTTTTTCATGTCAGAGTTAGTCTTCTGAGCTGCTTTACTTTTTGAAAAAGGAACTTTACTAGTCGATAAACCATCTTCTTCGCCTGATTCTATTTTTGAGGCTGTGATTTAAAATAAAGTTGGCATCTTCAATTAGCAGGTCAATATTATGTTTGAAAGCTTGCATTCACTTAGACTTTCTCTCTTACAAGACTCACATTTAGTTAGACTTTTGTGTAGACGTTTCCATTATAATTTCTTACGTGCTTATCGATGAAGGACACTACCTAGTTAATCCTGTCACACTGATGGTAATGTCTCTCATGAGCCATGCCTTGGTTTTTTTGTACACCTCACTCTGTCCTGTCACCACTGCATGGATACTCCTTTGTTCCAAACTGCTCTACTGCTCAATGTGTCTGCAAAGCTTTCTATACTACTGTGAGTAACAGAAAATCAAATTAATGGCTCAAAGTATGATTGTTAAAGTGAGAATTAAAATCTACTTGCTTGCTCTGATTCAGTTACCCCACCCTCAAACCAGAGGACTGCTTGTTCCCCAAAGTGTGAAACATCACAGGAAATTAATAAAACTGAATAACTTACAAATGTACACCTTAAGGCAATGATATCTGGTAATCAATGAGCTTATGCCAGAAATATGTAACAGGAAGAATTCTTGTATCAATCGCTAACTCCCCACTGAGTAAATTTCACATTCAGGAGAAAAAGTTACAAATGGCTACCAATATGCTGAGGACGGTCTTAATGGACGGACAGCAGAACATCCAAGCCTCAGAGAAAGAAGGTCACATACTCGAGAGCTCAGTTGCCCCTGATGGGACCAGAAGCAGCTCTGAGGAGTCACTCCATGATATTGAGACTTACCAGTGAGTCCGGGAGGGGTGGCGGAAACTGAAGTGGAGGAGGGGAGCATCAGGTCCTGGAGGCCAAGGGAGTTGGCATAAAGGGTTGGAGGGATAGTAACATTTAGAAGGAGTATGGTGCCCCCAATGGATACAGGACATCTCCCAAAGGAGGCAACTCACTTCATTCATGTACTTAGCTTAAGGTTGAGGAAACATGCCCCTGCTTCCTTTGTTCCACCTTTCTCAACTGCATAGATTACTGTGACGGAGGCGGATAGAGAACTTTAACTGGCTATTTATTGGCGACTAATGCTTTAATCACCCTCAGATTTGATGTGGGTGGTAGTTTGAGGTATAGCTGAGGGGTGGTCAGGAGGTGGGGGAACCAACTCTTCAATTTTACATGCCTACCCCTCACTCCTGACCTGGAAATATGCTGGAGAGCTGGTGAGGAAACTCTCCTATGTTTCCAAAGAGCAATTACAGGGAGCCTAAGTTCTTCAGCATCTATAACAAATGGATTGTGTGCATAGGTGACCTAGATATAAAATTAAGCTCCTGCCATCTGTACGTTTGCTCCAGAATGAGTGCTACAAAGTCATGCAATGATTGCAGCAAGTGAATATGGGACAAGACCCATATAAATAATGATCAAAATAATTTCAATGTACCAATAAAGACACAACATTGGCCAATGACCAGTTATTTGTTGCATTTGATTGAAGGTCAGCCTCTTTGGTATTAATACCTATGTAGAACAATGGAGGTTGGAAGGAAAAAGGATGTTTATTCCAATAAGCTAACATTAATTTTTAAAAAGTATGTTGAAGAGGAGAAGAATGGATGCTTTCTTACTCTTTTCTTTCATTTCCATACAAATGCTATTCATTTCTCCCGTCCTAACAAAAGATTACATTCATAATTATTTACTTGCCTGTGCTCTGAGATCCTGACTGATCTGTTGTGTATTTCTATCATTTTTGCAATGTGTCTCAGGTTTCCACATTTTTCATATCATGAAGTGAGTGAATGTGGTTTTTCTGACTCATGGAAACCTTTGCTTTTCTGAAGTTCAGAACCTAGTTCCAGATCTTCTAACAGTGCACTTACCCTTTTCAGAAGTTGCTGTACTATGCTTGGCTCTCTCTTGGCTGTGTGGGATTGAGGCGGTCTTTGCTTTTCCCAGTTGTTTCTGAATCTTGCCAGGCAGGGCTGTTGTTTTCCCCCTAAAATGGCTGGTGTTGGCTGATTTCAGAATGGCTGTTGTGTGTGATTTATTTGCAGCTTTACCCAATACCTTTTGCTTTGGCCTTGAGCTGTACTTTCCCAACTTAGATGTGAGGTTGGTCTGAGGAGTGTCCTTTTTCGCTTTTGGTTTCATCTGAAAGAAATCCACGATACATGTGAGGTTAATGCCAACATTTGCTCAGATTGGTGCCTATTGCCAGCGTTTAATTATTACAACACTAAATTCTATCTCATACCAATATTCCAAGTCACCAACAGTGACTCTGAAAGCTAATTAGTTCTTTCTCAAAACTGTAATGTAAACAGTTTGAAAAGTTAACCCTGTTAAAGTTATACTTCCTTTCTGATCTGCCTGAAGGATGCTATCAAATGAATTGCCACTGTACTGTTCATCACTTATATGTTTTCAGATGGACCTGATCCCCATGGGGAATCTGAAATATTTCCTGAAGAAAACACAGGTGGTCTGAAATGTAGAACATAGAATGAGAATGATCATTGCATTTCCTTCATCCATCAGCACTCATAAAAGAGGAACATGATGCAGAAACAAGAATTCACAAGAGGAGGTCATGGGCGACAATGTCCTCCATAAACCAAAATATTCTTAGACCACTGCTTCCCAAGCCTTTTCACACTGCAACCCCATTTCGCAACTTGAAACTTGTCATGGTGAGTGGAGGAGGAGGAGGAGATAACCAATGAGAGTCAGGAGAGAGAGGCCTCAGGCATTTCTGTCATGGACCCCACAATGCCTCCTGGGGCCCGGACCCCTCTTTGGGAAGTCCCGATCAAGGCAATAATAAAAAAAATTGTCTGCTTGCCCCTCTGAGCCAATCGCATCGATGGGTGGAAAGTGGGGGTGGGGAAGGAGGTGGGCTGAGAGACGGGACAGGACGGGACAGGTGGGGCTAGAGATAGGAACTGTTTTGATCATGAGGTGCCTGTTTTGATCATGGTTGGGACAAGCTTGAGGGACTTATTGTTTTTTTTCCTGCACATCAGTATCAAATGTTCTCGATAACTTTCTGATATGCGTGAGATGGAAGTTAAAAGATATACAAACATAGGAATTTGAAACTGAAGTAACTTTCTGAAATCATTTTGTGATTTTGTTTGGTTGCTATATTTTCTGATGACACAAAAATGGGTGGAAAAGTAAATTTTGCAGAGGATATAAAGAAGTTGCAAATGAATATAGATATGATAGGTGAGTGGACAAAGGTCCTTCCTGCTTTCCCCATATTCTTCAAGGACGTTGTCTGTTTTCAGTTGCCTAGACCTTAGGTATGCTTCCTTTTTATTGATTAAGCTGATAATTTCCCCTGTTATCCAAAGTTCCAAAATCTTGCCATTCCTGTCCTTCATTTTCACAGGAATATGCCTCTCCTTCACTCTAATCAACTGACCTTTAAAAAACTTCCACATGTCAGATGTGGATTTACCCTCAAACAGCTGCTCCAATCCACAGTCTCCAATTCTTGCCTAATTAAGTTTAGCTGAACTAGGTCCAGTATGGCTACTTCCTTTGTTGGACTACCTACACACTGTTTCAAAAAATCTTTCTGGACACACCTAATAAATCGTTCTCCATTCAACCTCCTGGCATTAAAGGACTCCCAATCAATATGAGGGAAGTTAAAATCTCCCACCACAACACCATTTTATTTTCACATCTTTCCAAAATCTGATTACATATTTCTTCCTCGATCTCCTGCTGGTAGCTGGGAGTTCTGCAGTACAAGCCCAGTATTGTGACTGTATCCTTCCCATGCCTGAGCTCTATGTATAATGCCTCACTGTAAGATCCTCCAGTGTGTCTTCCATCAACACAACTGTGATATGATCCCTAAGCAGTATTGCAACTCCCCCATCTTTTTTGCTTCCTCTTCTGTCTCATCTAAGAGGGAACATTAAGCTGCCAATCCTGTCCCCTTTTCAACCATCTCTCTGTGATAGCAACAACTTCTTAACTGCATGCATTACTCCAGCTCTAAGTTCATCCATCTTACATGTTATATTTCTTGCACTGAAACAAATACAGTCCAAGCCTCCAGTTCCAGCCTCTTCCTGACTGATCTTCCTCTTAGTTATACTTGCCTTGCTCTTAAGCCCTTCCCCAGTCTCTATACTTACTGACCTGTTGCTCCAGTACCCCCCTTCACACCCCCATCATAATAGCTAAAACCCTCCCAAGTGGCACTATCAAACCTCCCTGCTGGGAGATTGGTTTTACTTCAGTGCCATATGAGAGATTGGATTGTCAGACATAAATTTAAAGATTGATGTAATGGGTATGGCATAGCCTAGGCATCTTTTGATGACTCATTATTGTGCATTCTTGAATGAACAACGAGAAATGATTACTTTTTTTTCTTCTCAGTGTAGTCTTTCAAATTTCCAAAGGACTTTTTCAGAGAGACCTAGAGACAGAAATGAAAACAGCTCTGTCCTTGTCCTTCACCTCGTTTGTGTACCTGATGCATTCACACTGGCTATACTATGCTGTTACCACAACAACTTTTGTTCTTTGCATTAAATGCAGCTATAGAATATCCCTGAGCCCTCTCAGACTCAGTGTGCCTTCCAGAGCTCAGAATGGTAAATGACGTCTTTAAAGCTGAAGGTTTATTAATGAATTTAAAAAATGAAAACAAAGTACTGAATCAAACCGTGTTAGGAAATTTAGTGTACAATGTTTGAAAAATCTCAGACTCAGTATTGTAATCAGAATATAGAAAGGAGATTGAGGGCTTGGTGTCATTGTGCAATGACAACAACCTCTCTCTCAATGTCGGCAAAACAAAGGAGCTGATCGTTTACTTCAGAAAGAAAGGAGGAAAACATACCCTCATCTACATCAACAGAGTGGAAGTTGAGAGGGTTGAGAGAGTCAAGTTGCTCGGAGTGATGATAACAGACTAGCTGTCCTGGACTTCCCATGTAAATGCGATGATTAAGAAGGCACAACAACACCTCTTCTTTCTCAGGCAGCATAGGAAATTCGGTATGTCCATAAGGACCCTCACCAACTTTTACAGATGCACCATAGAAATCATACTGCCTGGGTGCATAACGGCCTGGTATGGATTTGCCCAGACTATTAGAAACTACAGAAGGTTATGTGCACAGTGCAGACCAGCATGGAAGTCAACCTGCCATCCATAGACTCCACTTGCACATCTTGTTGCTATGGAAACACTGCCAATATCATCAAAGACTCTTCCCACCCCAGTAATGTTCTCCTACAACTTTTTTCGTCAGGTAGAAAATACAGCAGCTTGAACACACACCAATAGGTTCAGGAACAGCTTCTTCCCTGCCGTTATTAGGCTGATGAATGGACTCTCTAACTTCAAATAGTGTTGATCTTGTTAATGTTGATCTTGCTTTGCGCACCTCCTGCACAGTGTAACCTGTATGCTTCACTCTGTCTAAGCACCCTATGATCTGTATCTCCTTGCTTACTATGATCTGCCTGTACTGCTCACAAACAAATATTTTCACTGTGCTTAGGTGCATGTGAGTATAATAAATCAAATCAAATTCTTCCTATAATCTAGCAGATCTTGCTGTCACTGTAAAATATTTTTTCCTCTAATATCTAATGAAATCCTGTGAATCGATCAACTTGTAAAAGAACCAAAGTCATTTTGTGCCCTCAGGTGCTTTACTTTTGATGTTGCATCACTGTTGTAACATAGGAGTCAGCAGGTGTGTTGTTCACTGTCCAGTATTTTGCCCATGTGACTACATATACAATACACACTGAACAAAGAACATTGGTAAACATGACGATTGTGCAGTGGACATGGCTGGTGAGGGCTGCTGTTCACTTCTTGTTAAGAAGCATGTTCTTTCCAGTAGGAGTCATGGATTCATATTTATGAGTGAATTCACTGGCTGATTTCTCTCTCCCTAAATGAGGATGTTGAACTTGATGAAGTTATTGTATCTTCAGCCATAAGCTGAGTCCAGGAGAAAGTGGAAAAGAAGTTGGAGGAATATTGCTTAGCAACGTGGTTCAGCTCCATACATGACCTTGCCTTTATTAACTTAGCCATCAAAAGAAAACAGTTCAAACATTAGACACATTTCTTTGTTACACAATCAAGAACGATTTACTGACCTCTGACCCAGTCTTATTTCCACTGTACTCCTGTTCCTTACTTTCCCTCCCAGGAAGTTTGCATTTCTTCTTCTTGGGCTCCCCTTCATTCCTCAGTTCCTCACAGAGGAGGCTCAGGCCTGTCCTTATGGATCTAGAAATAAACAAAAGAAAAGGCTGCCTTCAATACTCTGCATTATCTAAGGTGATTACTGTAACAAACACATCCTGACAGGGCAACTTGGTCTTGCTGAGCAAGCCCCAGTTTAAAGTGATAATCTCTGAATCACTAATTAAACTAGATTAACACTGGACCATTCACTGCTGCTTTTGAGCATTTCAATAAATAGGTTTCTACTCTGAGTCACTTAGCATTAAGTTTCTAATTGACCACTGACACATTAACTCTGAGGAATTTTCCACTTTCTGAGAATTAGGTGCATTTTCCTTTCATTTCTTTCTCCCCTCGCTCACACCCCCACCCCACTTCGCAAAAGTACATTGATGGATATTAAAAGACAATGAGAAAAATGTGCAGAACAGATGGTAGCAACTCCACTTTCCATACATTTCAAATCCCCGTCCACCCCTCCCCTCCCCTTACACTGGAGGTACTGATTCAATTCAAGGTCAGATGAATTGTGATGACCAAAAAATGCTCTCTAAGCATTTGCACTCACCTCTGCTCTCGAGTTAGTTCATGCATCGGGCACTATTAAATTACCATCCTGATGCATGTGTTGCAGTTTTCTTTGAAGCAGAAAGTGACAGTGGGTCAGGGGAAATAACTAGGGTGACTTACACTAACATTTTTTTACTGTAAAATCCTTCTACGTTGTAGTTTCAGAGAATAAATGATTTTAATCTGACATTCGGATGTGGTGCAGTCAGGAAAGTCAAAGCTGACCTGTTTATTCATCCTCTGTAACGGTTTCCTCATATTGACAGCCTGTGAAGGATCCTCAGCGTTGCTGGTGGAATCTGAGATGTGCTGCTTTGCAGTGAAACCATAGCTGCATGATCTCATCTGGATTCGATCAGAACAATCTCATATAGGATAGCAGCCAACACACAAAAAAAATTCACTTTTTTTTCAAGATTTGGGTAGGTAAGGTCATGGAATTGAAACGTGACCTCTTGTTATTTTGATGTTCCGTTTCAACTTTCCATCTGTTTGCTATTTGGCTCATAATTTTGTTAAAACTCCTGTTCGATCGCATCTGCCTTTTGAGCGCTTTCATAGCAAGGTTAATACACAGATTGGAAATGTCAGTGATCGCACAGGAGTAGGAAAACAGTAAAGCAAACCTTAATCATTGGGTATTGGAGAGGGAGAGGCTTTTCTGCTGGTTCTTTGGTCTGTGGGCATTGCCCCTAGGTCCACAACACCCGGATACTACTGCTGAGAGTAAAACTAGCTAAGCAGTGAATATCGTGCGCTAAAGCCTAGAGCACACTGATGTATTAAATCTCCTATCTAGGCTCTTGTTCTACCTAGCGCCTGAAGAAATAGAACCATCCTCTTAGACTCCATAAATGTACATGAAATGGCTTAATTCAAAGTGAATCATACAGCAGTCTAATTCAGCTAATAGTGGCAGCACGAGGAGCTCCTATTTAGGTGACTGTGTATAGAAGTAGCTCCTCTTTTCAAAATACGTAACTTAATGTTTTCAGTAGCAGGTTCAAATAACCAAATCATCATTTATCAGAACTCTTATTACACGCATTTTGTGCTGTTACATAGCTGTGTTAATTTTCTAATGGTGCATGTGTTTAGGATATGAGACACGGAAACAGGCCATTCAGCCTAGCCAGTTCACGTTAGAGTTTATGCTCTATTCAGACATCCTCCTAACTTGGGAGAAAGTGAGGACTGCAGATGCTGGAGATCAGAGCTTAAAAATGTGTTGCTGGAAAAGCGCAGCAGGTCAGGCAGCATCAAAGGAGCAGGAAAATCGACGTTTCGGGCATAAGCCCTTCTTCAGGGCTTCTCCTCCTAACTTGTTTCATCTGAATCTAACATCATTATGATATTTCCCACTCCCCGATATACTTATTACTCTTAATTGCTTCTAAAACATTTGCTTCAGTCCCTCCCTGTAGTAACAAGTTCAACATTCTCACCACTCTTCAGGTAAAAGCATTTCTTCTGAATTGGTTTTCTTGGTTGACATCTAATGTGATGGTATCTAGTTCTGTCTGGCCCCATGAATGTAAACATTCTAACTATTTCCACATTTGGAAAATGTTCCATAACTTTGATGAACCTACAAGTTCACTTGTTTGCTTTTTGTTTTGAAATAAGAGACACAGCCCCCTTATTCTTTCCAATACATATACCCACATGCCTTTCTGGTACAGCTACACAATCTTTTATCGGAAATTCCGAAATCGGAAATGCTCCAAAATCCGAAGCTTTTATTGTAAAGTTTTTTTCTGTATAACAAGGCTGTGTGGAACACCAACAGGTGACCCAACCCCACACCCACTCGACCCACATCACTCAGATGTGATGTGGCGGCATGGCCCAGCACTGACGGGTGTCAATTGTGTCTCAGTGCTCGTATTTAGTCACACGTGTGTCTGCCATTTAGCAAGATTTTTTTATTTCACTGTGAAAATGTCATTTATTCTGAAATCCCAGAAACAACTGGTCCCAAGGATGTTGGATAAAAGACTGTGTACCTGTATTATCTTTGCAAATCTTCTATCCATCTTATCCTTTTGTTTCTTTGTAAAATACAGCAACTACAACTGCAGAGTGGTCTAGTCAAGGTTCCATAAAGGTTTATCAAAACAGAATTTCTTTTCAATTCCACCCCTCTAGAATGAAATCCTCATGCATGGCCTTCTTATTCTGTGGTGATTGTAGTCTTTGTGCTCTGAGATCCCCAGCTAGACTTCAACAGTGTTTGCAGTACAATTCAAATCAAAGTTAGGCTGACTGAATCAGATCACTCTAAGCATGTAGTCGTAAAATTTCAGGTGCCAACTGAACTTTGAAATTTTTTTTTGTAAACTTAATATTTCCATTGCCAAGAAACAACAATTTAATTTGCTGCTGTTTAGAAACAAAGTTTAATTAGTTTCTTTGATGTTGGATAATGGAACTATGCACTTCGTTTTCAATAACGAATGACAGTTTAGAGCTGTCAGCATAACTTGGGTTGCCAATCCCACAAATTGGAACCACCACAGTGACATATTTGTGGGAATAATTCTGTACCGACATTTGAGATATCGACCAAATATGTAACGGGCAAATCAGAATCAGCTCACCCCTTCAGTCAAGTGAAGCCGTCTTCTAAGTGGCAGATTTTCGAAGCAAAGAGCTTTGGTGTTCATTATGATATGACGTGGACGGATTGATTATATTACACAGAACAGTTAGAAAACAGTACGGTTCATTATTTTAGACTCTCCATTGTGTTGCCAAAGAAACTGGCAAACTCCTTGATTGTAGGTTCAATTTTCTGAGCCCTTCTTTCAATCAACATCACCTACAACTCTTTAGGGCAAATTATTGCTTAATTGAATCCCAATTGGACCAACAAAAGAGAAACTGTGTCCATAATTTCAACTTTTATTTATTTAATTTAGTGCATGAGCAGCTTGTAATCGGATTCTGAATGAAATGGGTCATGATCCTGGGTTCAAATTGCACAGTCAGCATTGGTTCTCTTAGCAAATCTCACATGACTGCTCTTACACTGACCTTAAGGCCTGTTGCCCTTTCCTGACCTTATAGCCAAGTGGCAGCAATGTCCTCAATTGTTCATGCATGAGAGGGAATGAGAACACTGTTCAATGACAGGAGCACTAATAGAATTTAGCAGAATAAACTTTATGTGGTTTGTATAACAAAAACAGAAAGTTGAAGGCCTAGAAACTGCAGTGCAACCTTTGTATCTTGTCAAGTTCTATTTAATCAGAATCAAGCTTTTAGCTTAAGAACAGTCTCTCTAAAAGTCTCACTTGCTGAAAATAAATATGTCTAAATTGGGGCATTGCTAAGTGTATAAATTTGACTCTTCTCAAAAAGACAATAAGTTATGCTGGAGAATAAAACCTAATTTATTTCCAATATGTGTGTGTATTTGCAAATGCGATGAGAAATCTATGATGAACATCATTATATTGAATGTTTGGTCTGCACCGTGAGTAATGAGATGTTGAGTTGACCTAATTAGATGGATAGTTAAGTGAGGCATGCAGTAGTGAGAAGGGGGACCACTTATCAGTTGATTAAGCATTTTATGGACTTAAGAAAATATTACTCATAAATGAAAAGCTGCATTCTATGCTTAACTGGAGCAGGTCTCCCAGAAATGGTTTGAATAAAAATCCTAGTGGACTTGAATGTGGATTTATCTAGCCAAATATACAACTCATGCATAGATTACAGTGAATGCGATTCAGCTTTTCTGACAGTTTCCATCAAATTGCATTGTACACTTAACGTACTGGCGTAAATCTGGCAAAACTACCCTGAGATTTGTTTATATACAGTTGATAACATCACTCTTTTGAAGATGCTTAATTCTGGGACAAGCAGACACTGTTCCAACAGCTCAACTTCCTGATCTGCCATTGTTAACTGAATGTAAAGTTCTTGCTACATTGGACTATTTGTGGAATTGGTATTTTAGAAATTTCAATTTTCTGCATTCCAGAAATTAAAATGGCATAATTATTTTACTAATTCTGCCTTTTTGAACCTTGTTTGAAAATTTGAAGAAATGACAACTCAGCCAAGAATAAGAATGCTCCTTTCAGATAACTGACATGTCAATAACATGTGTTCAATTTACTGTACAACTACAGTGTGATACAGTTCAACCATTCACATTGCCTTTGACTTCTGCAGTGTGTACTCCAAATGAGCTTAACTTTCAGCATTTGGCATTGCACTTCATACTTTGGATTACATAATGCAAAGCTGTGCCAACAGTTGAATAGAGATGTTATCACTGTGTCACTACCAACTGAAATCAGATAGTTAAATGCTTAAGATTTTGGGCCCTAGCTTCATATCAGCTGATGCCAGTATCAGGCAACAGCTGATCATAATTAATGTGCAGAATATTAAAACAAATGTTTAGAGATTATAATTGGATCAAGAAGAGAGAAGTGAAGTAAATATATTCATAAGAATGGAAGGCAAGACAGGCTCAATCAACTTCTCAGTTCTGAAGAAGTGTCACTGGATCCGAAACATTAACTTTGATTTCTCCTCACAGATGCTGCCAGACCTGATGAGATCTTCCAGCAACTTCTGTTTTTGTCACTTCTTAGTGTAATCTTGCAGGACATATGCACACTGAAATTCCTTCCTTTTCATTACAATAGTTCCCAGCTTACGTGCCTATTATGAAAGGTCACCTGTTGGAATGTGGCTACTTTAAACGATATGCTGTGCACTGGGACCCAAATTCAGTAACAAGCAAGGTAGTCCATAATCAGTGACAGCTCCCAAGCCAACATGCCTTGCATTAAGGCACTAATCAATCACAGCCAGCTATACAGGGTAAGCATGTCATTTGTAAAGCCTGATTCAGACTCCTGAAGCAACTGTTCTACTTTGAACTCAGTTACGGCAGGAGGCTCTCAGAAGGACACTGGAAATGCTTTACAGATATCCTCAAATCAGCAATGAAGGAATCAGACTTCCCTACCAACCCATGGGAAATGTGGACTTGTGATTGACCAAAATGGAGATGGACGTCCTATACACATTGACAGACTCCATCAGGAATTGTGGAGAGGTGAAGCCAAGGTGCTGGAGGGAGTGCACAAGCCTCCAAACAGCCCATGCACCCAACCCTTTGAGCAAAATGTGATCACTTTTGCAGACTGTGCATTTTACTAATCAGCCAATTCAAAATCCACTGAATCAGAGTGAAAGCAAGTCATCCTTAATCCTGAGGGTCTGGCTATGAAAAAAAGAGGAGTACTGGGACCCGTGACACTGACTCATATGTTGGTTCCTGTCTAGCATCCCCACACAATGAATTTTTAACCTCAGTGCCACCACTTTAAGAGCTAAGTGGAGACCAGGCACACCTTCCCAGGAAGTAAAGGAGAGCCATTATAGAATATAAAATGGGAGATAATAACATAACTTCCTTGTCCTGCCAATGGGTGGATTAGTGTTTTACATTTACCCTCAACTCACCTCTAATATATAAATGTATACTATATCCCATAAAAGCATATCATTCTGCTATAATGTGTGTTTTATTAATGTGAATTCGCTATAACGCAATTGACAAACTGGGGACACTGTTTCTAAAGGACGAACTTTTAAAGCGTGTATTGGTTATAACGTGATTCCAGCCCCATTAGTTTGAATGGTGCTGCTATTATGCGATTTTGTTATTACATGGGGTTGCACGAGAATGAACTACCGCGTTATAGCAGAACCGACTGTATATTTTACTGTAATAATTGTAATTGTATGGTTATTATTTAGTATAGACAATGGGGAAATTGTCAGGCAATCAGTAAGAACTTTGTGTTGCCTCTCCTTGTGAAAGCTCAGCACATCAAGTGTCAAAGAGGCACTTAACTGGTCAGCAATCCTCAGCAGCACCAGGAAGGTGGCAATTGCCACTGGTAGTGCAGCCACCCAAAGCCCAGGCTTATTGAAAGGCCCGGTGCCCTGCACCTTAATCAATCTGGTCCTTACATCAGGGGCCTTAATCAATCTGGTCCTTACATCAGGTACTGAATATTTTTGAAGAAAGATACTGCAGGCAAGCAATCCTGACATGCTGCCACCCACCCGGTTTCTTACCAACAGTAGGCTAGTGATCATCTTCATTAATTGCCCGCTTCTAGGCCTTAATGGATGGTGGGGGCAAGAAGGATGTCTCCAGTCTCCCTACACTGACTTACTCAGGGCAGAAGTGAGAAGGTGCTGCACTTCCACTAGATTCATCGATCCTACCACCAAATTTTCCAAGGCAGAGGCATTAAATTCAGCCCAATGTTTCTGTAGTTACTGCTGGTAGGAATTACTTGCTTATTCAAAATGGTTTTTAAAACTTGTCTACATAGAGATGAGTGGGTTCTCAATACTCCACCAGGAGTAGTTCAACCTATTTTCATCTGCTGTAGATATGCACAGATTTTACTCTCCATGTCAACCTGGCCAGTAAAATATCTCATCAGTAAGAAAAATGTACCTAATATTTTTACACAACGAAAGGGTACAGTGGCAGCTGGACTAGAAATCACTGAAGATACATTATTACTTTGTTGAAAACAATTAAATCACGTGCCCAACATTTTAATGCACTCAGCCTATGACCTCCCTGATAAAAATCTCTGCTTTAATGAGCGATTTAGGACTGATGTGAGGTTGAAAGTTTCTGTAAATGGTTTGCATGTAGATGTCTGCTACCTGTTGAACAGAAGCCAGATTATTATCAGGCAAATAAGGCCACGTAATGATTGCATTTAACATGTAAACAATGGATAGGTAGAAACACTAGTTAAAGATTTGAGCAATTCTAAAACTTCAGACACCAATGTAGAGCACAATGAGAAATGTTTTGACCAATTTTCTGCACTAGCCATGTGTCATGTTCCATTTTGAGCCCAGATCCTACCTGGAGGCAAGCTCATAAAACAATGGGAAACAGTGAGGGGGGATTTTTAAAGAGAACAGTATGTGTGCTGTAACCAAGGAGTTGATTCATGTGATTCCCCAACGGCTCTGAATGAATTGAATCTGATATTCAAATACACACTGGGAACTCTTAATCATTTTATGCAAAGAAGTTGCGCAGATATCATTGACAGATGTTGACTTTAATGTGGCAGATCACGTGTAAAATATTCTTTGGCATTCCTGTCGACAGGTTCATATATAATGTGTGTGTGTGTGTGTGCTTGAAATATTTTTAAAAAGAATAGTCAAATAAAAATGAGTTCCTATTAGCTGAACTCTGCCCAGTTCTGTTGTCAAAACCCATTCCTGCTGCTCTTCAAAAGTTGCCAATAGGCAAAACAAAAGCAATGCTTGAAGGATAACAGGATGGTGAGGATTATCAGGCAGCCACAAGGGGTGGAAAGGATGCCACACAGATTGACAAGTAAACTCAACTGGGTTGTGAAATCTACCTCAACCGCTAGATATCCCACTGCTTTTGTTCCAAATTGTGTTCCTCCAAGTGTTCACTGTAAACTTTGTAATTTACTATCTTTTGCAGGTCCATGTTTGTTCATGCCAGTCTCCTGCAAATCCAATGGCACTCCAATATCATTGTCCTCTCTGAGGCCAACATCCCCAGCAATGAGACACTGGTTACAGTCCAGCACTTGTGCTGGGCAGGCCATATGCCTGCCACAAGACTTCCAGACCATGCTTTGTCACAGCAAATGATTATTAGGAGGGTCTTCAAAGTTGTCCTCAATGATTCCATGAAAAAATGCAACTTCCCTACCAACTTGTGAAAATATTGTGCCCAAGACTGGAGAAGAAGCATCTGTGAAGTTGCCAACCATTTTTGGTGTCTCCAACAGCTGGAAACAGCAGAAAATCTGAGTGAAAATCCGAGCATCCACCCATCCAGATCTTCAAACACCACCTCCCCCACCTCTGGCAGGATGTGTGGATCCAGCATTAGGTTATTTGGTCTTCACAGTGCCCACAACTTCAGTGTGGAAGAAAGTTATACTCCAACAATTTAACACCACATGGCATGACATATTCCCCAACTCAACCATTACTATCAATCCAAGGGGTCAACCCTGGGTCAATGGAGAGTACAGGAAGGCACCAGGATGTCAACCTATTGAAGCTACCAAACAGGACACCTTGTATGCCAAGCAGCATAAGCAGCAAGTGATAGACAGAGCAAAGCAAACTCACAACCAGATCAGATCTAAGCTTTGTAGACCTGCCACATCCAATCATGAATGGTGGTGGACAATTAAACAACTCACTGGAGGAGGAGGCTCCACAATATCCCATCCTCAGTGAAAGAAGAGCCCAGCACATCGGTGCAAAACAAAGTTGAAGCATGCACAGCAATCTTTAGCCAGAAGTGACAAGTGGATAATCCATTTTGGCCTCCTCTGGTAGCCCCCATCATCACAGATACCAATCTTCAGCTAATTTGATTCACTCCACATGATATCAAGAAGTGGTTAGAGGCACTGGATACTGCAAAGGCTATGGTCCCTTTCTAAATTCTAGCAATAATCCTGAAGATTTGTGTTCCTGAACATGCCACACCCCATGCCAAGATTTTCTAGTACAGATACAATTCTGGCTTCTACCCAACAGTGTGGAAAATTGCC
The DNA here is from genome assembly GCF_004010195.1 of Chiloscyllium plagiosum. Classification (NCBI taxonomy): domain Eukaryota; kingdom Metazoa; phylum Chordata; class Chondrichthyes; order Orectolobiformes; family Hemiscylliidae; genus Chiloscyllium; species Chiloscyllium plagiosum. Next base: position 34,975,854 of record NC_057733.1, on the reverse strand, counting down.
CAGATAAGTCCTGTACACAAAAAGCAGGACAAATCCAACCTGGCCAATTACTGCCCTGTCAGTCTACTCTTAATTATCAGAAAAGTGATGAAAAGTGTCATCAACAGTGCTACCAAGCAGCACCTGCTCAGCAATAACCCACTCAGTGATGCCCAGTTTGGGTTCTGCCAGGGCCACTCCGCTCCTGACCTCATTGCAGCCTTTGTTCAAACATGGACTGAAGAGCTGAATTTCAGAAGTGAGGTGAGAGTGACAGCCCTTGATATCAAGGTCGCATTCGACTGAATGTTATATCAAGTCTCCCTATCAAAACTGGAATCAATGGGTATCAGGAACAAACTCTCCACTTTTAGTAGTCATATCTGGCACACAGCAAAATGATTGCAGTTACGGAGTCATACAGCCATTGAGCTGTACATTACAGAAACAGACCCTTCAGTCCCAGTTCCATTCAGACTGACCAGATATCCTCAATTAATCTAGTCCCATTTGCTAGAATTTGTCCTCTAAACCCTTCCTATTCATATACCCATCCAGATGCCTTTTAAATGTAATTGTGCCAGCTTCCACCACTTCCTCTGGCAACTCATTCCATACACATACCACTCTCTGTGTAAAAAAGTTGACCCTTAGGTCCCTTCCCCTCACACCTTAAACCTATGCCCTTTAATTTTGAACTCTGCTACCCTGGGGAAAAGATCTTGGCTATCCACCTTGTCTTTGCCCCTCATGATTATATTAATTCCTAAAAGGTCACCCTTCAGCCTCTGACATTTCAGGGAAAACAGCCCTAGCCTATTCAGCCTCTCCCTATAGATCAAACCCTCCGACTCTGGGAACATCCTTGTAAATCTTTTCTGAATGTTTTCATGTTTCACAATATCCTTCCTGTAGCAGAGAGAGCAGAATTGAATGCAGTATTCCAATAGTGGCGTAACTAATATCCTGTACAGCCACAACTTGACCTCTCAACTCCTATAAGAAGGGCTCATGCCCGAAACGTCGATTCTCCTGTTCCTTGGATGCTGCCTGACCTGCTGTGCTTTTCCAGCAACACATTTTCAGCTCCCAACTCCTATACTCAATGTCCTGACTAATAAAAGTAAGCAAACCAAACACCTTCTTCACTATCCTGTCTACCTGTGACTCCACTTTCAAGGAACTATAAATCTGCACTCCAAGGTCTCCCTGATCAGCAACACTCCTCAGGACTTACCGTTAAGTGTATAACTTCTGCCTTAATGTGCTTTTCCAAAACGCAGCACTTATATTTATCTAAATTAAACTCCAGCTGCCACCTCTCAGCCCACTGGCCCATCTGATAAAGATCCCATTGTATTCTGAGGTAACCTTCTTTGCTGTCCGCTACACTACCAATTTTGGTGTTATCTGCAAACTTACTAACCATACCTCCTATGTTCACATCCAAATCCTTTATATAAATGACAAAATGAGGTTGTGGAGGTTTGTCATCTCAGCTCCAGGACATCTCTGGAAAAGTTCCTCAGGGTGGAGTCCTAGGCCCAACCACCTTCAGCTGCTTCATCAATGACCTTCTCTCCAGAATAAGGTCAGAAACAGAGATATTTGCCAATTAACACACAATGTTCAGCACCATTTATGCATCCTCAGATACTGAAGCACTGCATGTTCAAATGAAACAAGATCTAAAGAAGTGGCCAGTAACATTACTGCCATACAAATAACAGGCAAAGACCATCTCCAACAAGATATAGTCTAACCACTGCCCCCTTGACAGCGGTACCATCACTGAATCCCTCACTATTAACATCCTTAGGGTTACCATTGATTAGAAACTCAACTGGTCTCACCGCATCAACACAGTGGCTACAATAGTAGGTCAGAGGCTAGAAATGCTGCAGTGAGTAACTCACCTCCAGACTCCACAGAGCTTCTCCACCATCTACAAGCCACAAGTCAGGAGAGTGAAGGAATACTCCCCACTTGCCTGGATGGGTGCAAATCCAACAACACTCAAGAAGCTTGACACTATCAGGATGAAGCAGCCTGCTTGATTGGCAGCACATAACTTTTCCTGCTGATTGGCTTATTTAAATTATACTATCTAAACAAAGCATTTATTTTCAATCTGGCTGCCTGACTGGTAACCTCACAAAATGGATCACGTAGTCCTTGAACAACTCCGTCCCCTGATGGCAATAGGGAAATTATCAGCCGAGGTATATAATAATGGAATAATCTGCCCTACCACATGGCTGCCTCACAGTCAAGTTGAGAAATACCCTCAATATGGGCTGAATTAATGCTATTTGGTAAATTAACTTGAAGAAAATATTCATTTGTTTGTGCCTTGTCACATCTTTAAGATGGTTATTAAAAAGCCCTAAAACTGATCAATCACTTTGGAGTTTCGCACCTCTTATGAAGTTGGCAAACATCTCAGCCAATTTGTATTTTGCAGTAAAGCCATAAAAGGCATTGAACTGAATGACCAAATAAATGGACAAAGCACCAACAGAAATCCCTCTTCCTTCATCAAATTGTGTCTGCATCTTTAAGTATACTCAAGCAAGTCGGCAGGGCCTTGGGTTCACGTTTAATCCAAATAAAATCACCTTCAACAGTTCTTCAACATTACACTGGAGTGCCACCCTAGGTTACGTGTTCAAACCTGTCTACTGAATCCATCGTCTGACCCATAGATGGGATGTTACTACCTGAGATATTAGGCTGAATTAATACACAAAAGGAAATCTGGGATAACTAAGGCACTGTCAACTAACCAATTCCTTACTTCTATGACTTACACCTTTTTATATAACTTATAACTTGGTTACTTCTTTTAACTGGTTCTCAGTCATTTATTCACATTCACCTCTTGAGGGCAAAATTTAAAATGTCAACAAACTGATTTCGGGGAAAAAACTAATTTGACAACAAAAAGAAACATCATTGATGGGTATATGCTGGCTAACTTCCAATGCTTTTGGTGCTTTTACATTAATTTGCCTTATTAATTCATTGTAACCCCATATTAATTTTTATAATAAACTAACATCATGCCAATTTCATTGATATAGGACAGGCATTGATAAATTCAATTTCTGCAACAGAAAATCAAGATATTCATAATTTCGCAATTTAACTAATTACTTCCTGAAGTTTCCCATCATTGTTAGTTGACTTCTTACTCATCATTATGCAATTTTTAAGTTCACTTAGCAAGATAATGAGCTAGAAATATTTTGAATGATAAAATGAATGCCACCAAATTCATTATATACTCTTGCAATGAACCTTCAAAAGTTTCAGAAAACTACATGGAATTCTGCATACTTTCAGAGCAGAAATTCAATCTAAACATACTTTAGAACACAGAAATATTCATATAATTTTTTCTTTTCAGTGTATAACCTGGATCAGAATTAGCAAGTATAATTCCTAACCTTTATCCTACTGGAAACTATTGTTAAGGTACCCAACAATTAGTCAAATCATCGCAATTGCTTATAGGTATCAAGAAAAACACACTCCTAGTAACTCGCATGTCATTTTATTTCTTACTGGCTTATGTATTCAGTATCTGATGCAGCATGGTCAAAAGGTATTACAGATCTTTTAAATTAAAAAAAAACTGGTGACCTGAAATTAACAGTGGTCTGTTTAAGGGACAACATAGAATTCCACCTGCAGCAGTATTTCAATGTTGACATAGAATGAACCATTTTACCTGACATCTGAAGTTGATCGAATAAAAGTAATTCTGACACCTACACTTATCACCAGCTAAATATTCAAGTTAGCAAGGGATGCCAGTCATAAAAATCTGGTACATTTCTTCCGAGAAGGAAAGGTGAGAGTTAACAGGAAGATTCAAAATTATGGGGAACCACATACAACAGAACAAAGAAGAAGAACTGAACATCAGTGTGTAGCTTCATAACTATTAACTTCCAATACTTTTCAGATATGTTGAAGTTAACTTTAAGGATTCTTGTCTATTTATTTTGAGTATGTGAGTAATCATATTTTGCTCACTGAAGTCTCCTCTCAAGGGCCCTTGACTTATGTATATTGTTTAGAAAACACACAAAGACAAAAGGATTGATTGCACAAAATAGGGGCAGGGTTAAGCTATAGCTCTTTACCACTGTATATTAGTCCCCGTAAGCACTGATACAAATGCTATCTCCGTAAAAAGTTTTTCAATTTCTCAAAAGGTACAGTCTAAGGACATTACAATACTATGAGCTCTATTTGCAAAGGAACAGCAGTGCTTGATGTTGAAAAGCCCTGCATGAACAGATCATGAAGTACATGCTGGTACATTAAAACACTTACTCAGAAAAGGGTCAATTCACATCCAAACAAGCAACTACTCTCTGACTCCTGTAGTACCAGTGGAAGGGTTAGGTCATGGTAACTGAACACATATTTGGTGTCAAACAGAAAATTCGTCAAATAGGATTTGACTGTCCTGTCTCTTCAATTATAAAATACAGTTCCAAGGGGAGACATGATATTCCTTATGACCTGAGGGGTTTTATACGTGTTCAGCAGCAACTATGTTCAGCGAAGGGAGTATGTTGTAACACATATATCACCCTTACCCCACTCAGTCCTAAATGAGCTGTGTAAAACCTCCTTTTCCTACCCTCTACGGGTTTGTCACTTTGCTTTCCAATTACTTTGATGCCAGCAGATGTGAGAAATCAGGGAAATGTTGACTTCATCTATCCCAGCAGAGTAATTATCTTTCAGATAACACCTCCCATCGCTCCTACCTACAACTGCAAACCCTGCTGCTTCCCTGATACAGGAACGCTGATCTAAATTGAAGTGCTGATGACAAGGAGTAAATTAAGCAAATTGAAATCAGCTTGATCTGAAAATTGCCTCATTTCCCTTCCTTTTCCCAGTATCAACACTTGTTCCACTCCCATCTGTCCTGTTTGTGGTCTCCAATCTGCCTTTGGTCTATTTGAAGTCTTTCAGCTCTACAAACATCTTCTAGCCTGTATTACTACACATATGATTATTTTGCAGGAGATACCCTTTTATAGGGCAGCAGTGGTTAGCTGAAATGCAGCACTTTACTATTACACTTCATTCAAGTTAGTAATCCGGCTAATAATTAACAAAAAGAACAGTAATGGAGGACAACTGGTCAGAACGTCAGTCAAGCCTGGAATTTAAACTTTTGACCCTCTGTTCATGAGCCCTGTGCCTCATCACTGCTGTTATGGGCTGTAAGGAAGTCTCAAATACATTGAACAATCTTTGGAATTTCTTGATATTGTGCTTGTACATAAATTAAACTTACAATAAGGAAAAAAGAGCACAGAATAAAAAACGTCCTGTGGCTTATCAACTTTTTCCTCTCACATAACCACATGTATATGTGACTCCACCCCAACAATTTAATTTCCATAAGAAAACTGCTCCCAGATCCCCAAATGTAATCAAGCAGAACTCCAGAATAATGATCCATCTCCTTAGCTGCAATGTTCAACCGTGATCTACAAACCAGCCCCATAGTAGGAACCATGCATATAAATCTTTTCATCATTTTAGTCTTTGGCTCAGACTATTATCTTCAATTCTGGTGTTGACTAAATATTTGACAACTTTATTTGGTTCACTGATATAGTGTTATCTGGTAATTTTATTTCTGTTGCTCTTCCCTATTCTGCTTTCTATTTTTACACTACCATAATACTGAAGGTATTATGAATAATAGTAGAGGATTTCTTAGGGTGAGATAGTACAGAAGGAGGTTATTCTACCCAATGGACTTCTGTCTAGGCTTTGTAACAACCGTCTTACCAGACACTCTCAATAGCTGTTTCCAAATTGCCCTAAAAGTTTTAACCTTGAAGTATTTATCCAATTTATTTGGAAAGCCATTATTTAAAACAACATCAGGTTCCGCATTCCAGGCCTTAATAAATTGTTCAATGAAATCAATTCTCTTCCCACCTTTCTGGATAATTTGCAAAATACCTTGTGACAGGCTTTATATCTCAAAAAAGAATTTAATAATACATAATATCCTAATCAAAGAAATTGCATCCTTGGGTGTGTTCTAGTTATGAAATGTTGGCAAGTAAAATGGACTTGAATCATTTCAATGCAATATTTGGTAGCTATCATGGATCTGTGAATAACATATTCACTCTGTGGTGGGCAGATGGCATCGAGTGGTTACAATGGGGAACTGGGCGTTTGCTGTGTTCAACTGCAATACTGGAAATAAGCCTCCAATAATTAATAAAACCTCAGTTTGCATAGTCACTAGGCATAATGGATGTTTCAAAGTGTTACAGAATGGGTTCACATTGTATACCATCGTTGAACTCTTGGTGGCCATTTTCTGTGTGAGGAAGACATTTTGAGAGTAATGTCTTTTGTTATTGTGTCAACATGAAGATAATAGACACACACGCCTGTGTGCATGTTGAACTCAAACACATCTCTGTCACCATAACAGACTGATGACAGCCAGTGACAAGCGTGCCGCTGATCTAAATAAATACAGTAAACAGATCTTCACTGTGGTAGCGAACGCATCGGAAAAGTGTTGTAGGTGTTGGTGGTATCAACACAAAAATAAAAGTACTATGTGCCATGACTAACATTCATCAAATTATTTAGCCTTTTTGCAGAATAGGAACACATGGTTCAAAATCTGGCCAGTTCAATTTAAGTTAAAGACTGATAGATAATATAATGATCAGGTCTTAAAGCATTTACTTGGAAAGAGGGTAAAAACAGGGAATTAAACGCTATTAACCTTTCAGTGGGTGGTAAATTATATCACTGGTTATATATCACTGGTTATGTTCATTTGAAAACTGACCTGAAAATAATATCTAGTCTGCTCTAATTCAGATATGGTGAGAGTGAACTCTTTGTCCTCGCTAGGAGATTTTTGTTGTTGAAAGAAAGCATTTTGCTTTGAAGGAAGTTTTATTTCTGCTGAGGGCAAAAGGGTTCAAACTCCCCACATAATCTAGGGCTCAGAAACATCAGACTGAATGCAATCAATTAAATTTTAATTATTAGGTTTTCACCAAGTCTATTCCACTAGAATTCACAAAGGCAGACTTCCCATTCTTATCTCTCCTAGTCGGGGCCAAAGTTCGGAGGCTACTCTATCATACAACTTTCTGGAGCAAGTCTCTGAGGAGTTCACTCCATTAGCAGTTTGAGGAGAATATTCCAGGTCAGGCTTCTTTGTGTCTCTGACACAAATTACGACTGAAATATAACAAAAAAGAAACTGTTGTAGCTTGCTACTTGCTCATCCTGACAGGCTTTCCTTTGGGAAGACAGTAAAGTGCTATACAAGAAGCATGCTACTCACACAGATGGTTAAGGATGGCTATGCCATTCGGATGAGACTTTCAATTAGTCATATGAAGCACTTCTACATTCAAACCCAGCATGACTACACCAGAACTCACTTCAGGTAACAGGGCTGATAAAAGTTCACAGGCATTCCCTTTTGTGTATGGCTTCATAATTCAAATTGCAGGCCACACAAGCAGGTTCCAATGGTTATGAGCAGGTACCAGAAAAGATCAGTGCTGCAAGTTTATCTGATGTCCAAAAGCTGAGTTTGTACATCCTACATTTCAGAGGAAAGGCCTGAATAATGGCACTTCATAAGAGGTTTAACAGAACCTGTTGGTCAGTCTGTCTATAGGATATGGCTAAACCATCAGTTATTCCCATCCCCATTGCTTTGGAGAAGATGTGTTGAGTTGCCTTTTTGAACCCATGGAACTGTTAGGAAGGAGTTCCAGGATTTTAATCCAGTCACAATGAAGGAATGATGATATAGCTCCAGGTCAGGATGGCATGCAAATGGCTATTTCTGTTTGCCATAAGATCTATTTAATTCATGTTTTTATAACTCACTGATGTAGGAAAACCAGCTATTAAATTGTACAAAGTGCCCACTGTCTGATGGGATCAGATTTTAGTGCACATGACAGCAGTGCATATGGGATGTGCCATCTTACACTCTCTCCTTCCTGTGATAACCACATGGAAACAGACAGACACACAACCTATCTGGCCCACGGGGAAAAATGCCCTGAAAAAAAGGTGTATACGCCCAATATGACTTGATCCCGCTTCACAACATTTGCCCAGGCTGCACGATTGTCATAATTTCACACGAAATTAACTCTTAGTCATATGTGCTTGTGGGTTTTCAGCTCATGTAGACTGAAGATCCAACTACCATCTTTAGAAGCCACTGGAGATGCAGAAAATTTTCAACTTCCAAGTCTGATCTGCACTGAAATGTAAACATAAGAAGTGGAAGAACAATTCCTGACGTCTTGGGGTTATTATGCTACTCAGTCCAGCTTATTGTATCTCGTTTACTTTGGATTAAATGGAGGCAAGGGGATAAATTACAACTTTATTTAAAGATTTTATCACGCTCTGCATTATATAAAACTTACAGTTTTAATTCGTTCTGATGGATTTTTCAAAAGTGCAGAAGAATCAGTTCACAGTTCAATTGTAATTTCTGTAACTAATAGTGATTTTTTTCAAATGCACACTTAAAATAAATCTAATATCTATTTTCTTTTGGTATGTTTTGCAGCCATATTTACTCCTGATTTCAGCTAGGTTATCAGATGCCCTGTTTCCGAGCAGATTGAGACATTTTAGTAGCAAGATATTCCCCAGATAATCATTGTTTGAATTGCAAGTAGGTAAGTGCATCGTCAAAAATGATTTCTCCCAATCCCTTTCTTACAAAGGTTGCAAGATGCATCCGAAGTAAAAACAGAAGCCAATTGAAACCGTGTAAGGAGGGCACTTGTCCAGAAGTGCAGCCTCACCAGTGGTGATCACACGTTGGATCTAAGACATGACAATGTATAGCTCTGCTTCTATGCACAATCTTAACAAGTTTTGACAAAAGAGAAAGGTCCGAGCCCGAGAAATTAGGCTGCAGTATAATATTAAAATTATTTGCAAACTAATCTCAACCTTTTGGTCTTAAAAGACTTGAGTAAATTGGCTCTGACCAAGTGAAATGAATGCCAATGAGACATTGAGACAATTAGCTTTGTAGTTGTTAAGCAAATGTTTCAGAATTTCATGATTCAAAACAGTTTCAAAATGATCTCAAGGACTGTAAACCATTTGTTGTTGGAGGCTGTTTCAGAATCTCAAGCAAGGTTGCATTTATTGACAATAAAAGAAGTAATTAGTCATTCAATTCTGTGCTCTTATGCTTACTGAGGATTGTTTTTATCCCTAAACTATTACTTTTGACAAAGTCTCCTACTGGGAAACCAAACCATTTGTTCAGCTTTAATGTGATTGGCCATTTGTACAAATTGTACTACCTTCCGTGAATTAGTGAGTTTGATACATTGCATACACCAATCACATTACTGACTAGCTTTAAGGAGTTATGTAGATAAGCACCCCTGCAAGGGGTTGGTGGGGGCGAGGAGAGAGAAAAGGATTCAACAGAAGACAGTTTGCCAGTGTGGGAATGCCATCCCTTCACAGATAATGGATGATAATAAGGCTCTGTGATACCACAGCATAACCAATGACTTCAGTTTCCACAGAGCTGAAGGTTTCATCCAGATTTGGTCACTGTTTCCAAGTTGCATGAGGCAGTGCGATGAGAACTGACAGCACGCTGAACATGTCTTGAAGTTTCTCGCTCCATCTCTTTGAAACATTGGTTTTCAAAAAAGTATTATCTTTGAGATTGACATTGTCATCTTCAAAGCTTTTACCATAATGAGGTGTAAAAATAATGCTAATTTTGCAATCTCTTTAATGGCAATGCATTGTGACAAAAATATTTATGTTGCTTATAAGACTTACATGTTGTTAAAGTTTCTCATCTTGCATTCATCAGGACAAATGCAAGAATGCCAAATTTCAAATAGTCACAACAATTTAGTTAAACTAGCTTGCTGATATTTCGAATTCGGTCCTTTGACCTGACAAAGTGAAACGCTTCTGCAATAGGTTTCTTGATTCAGCAATGGTCATGTTCTCCTGTGAATGACCAAGTTACTGTCAATACATTTATCAGTAATTCTCCAAATGCATGGAATGATAATCATGTATTTTGGGAATAACATGGCCAATGCTCCTCCAGCTTCAAGTACTATGGGTACAAATACCAGCCTCCAGAGACAGTTTAAATTCATTTGTCTACAGTGTGCTAAGTTTTCTGCTGTTCTCTCTCAGGACAATTATTAGAATGCTGCGCAGCAACATTGGAGTTGTTTCTGATTGTACATGTTCTGATAAAATGTCACTCAACTTGAAATATTGACTCTGTTTCCTACGCTGTCTGATGTGCTGAATTTTTCCAAAATGTTCTGCTTTTGTTGCAGATGTCCAGCTCTCACAATACAGTATTTTGCATTTGTATTAGTATTATTTTTTAATTCAGCAGATATTCTTGCTCTGAATGAGATAAATGAAGTTTCAGCTTTTGGTCTGAGCTGGAAATCTGTAAGACTGAACATGACAACAACAATTTTCACTTATGTATCACCATAGACTTCTCAAGCATTCCGTGGCATTTCATAGGAGGTATTATCCAACAGAATTTGAAACCATGATATAAGCACAAGTGACTGATTATTTCAGCCAAATACATAACTTTTAAGAAGTGTCTGTAAGAGGGAGAGAGGGGGAATGCAAAAGTTTAGAACCTAGATAGCTAACATTGAGAACTTCAGAAAAAAACCCTGCAATTTAAGCAGCCATTAATAGCAGTGTATAAGGAATAGCTCCAGAGCACATCCTTCGTGTGTCTGAGATAAGAACCAAGGTCTGCAGCATTTATCCAACTATTGGTCTCTGACCTTCTACAATTTGTTCATGTAGCTGTGCTGGATAGATCAGTGCAATGACATGCCTGTTTCCTGGCAGCATAGATCAAAAGTAAATTTTATTCTTCTTTGTGGTATTTGTGTACAATCTCTGACATTAATTAAACCCATAACAGGAGCATCGTCTGAAATTATTCTGGTAATATTTGTCATTTTGAATGATATTATGGTAGGATAGATGTCAGGTGGCTCACCTGCCCTTGGCGCAGTTGAGATCCTGATATGGTCAATTATCTCCTTCTGCCATCACTAGTATTTTATCAATGGTACAAGCTGTCTATCCCACTTAGCAAGACTACCAAGTAAACACTGTCTTGAGGAGGGAGAGAACAAGTGGGTCCTAATTAGGCTCCCTACAGCCAACAGAGAGCACCACCAATGGTGATCCAAGGCCCCACCATATTCTGGACTCTAAACTGTACTTCGTCCCCCTCCCTGACTCTTCTTGCTGGAGCCTCTCTCACTAGCCCTGGTACAACCAGTCCTCTTTGCATGGCTTATCTGACCTTCCAGCGATGGATCTTTGAAGTGGACTGGCTGCTGTCCCAGTTATGGCCACCACTCCCAGGAATTCCACTGGCACTGGAGAGATCCGAGGCCGGATGACACCCTCCTGGATGGGGCGGCAGCCAACCAGTTGTAAAGTCAAGCCAGGGCTTCCCAGCCCTATGCAGAGGTGCGTGCTCCTGAATTTTCAGCTGTGGAGGTATTGTGTGGGGCCCAACAATGTCCTCGAAAAATTCCGACCGTAAATTGAGAAGGGGAACATTCTATTGACACAACACCCTTTCGAAGTAGCAGGAATTGTGAAGTAGATTGTGGTAAACTCTCCAATTCTGTCCATTTAGATAGTCATAGAAAGGGAAATAGCAAGCAGATGGAGGCTTCTCAAACTAAATGATATGTTCATGAGACCACACCTGAAGTGATGTGCCAACAGTGGTGACTGACACAGAACACAATCAATGAAGTCCAGGAGGCTGTTCAGAAATGAGTCATACATGCATTTGGAAAGACAGGGTTTGATTAGGAATAGTCAGCAAAGCTTTGAGCATGGGAGATCATGCCTCACAAATTAGTTAGATTTCTTTGATGAAGTGACTAGGAAGTTTGACGAGAGCAGGGTGATAGACATAGTTTATATGGATTTCAGTAAGGCCTTTGATTCCACACAGGTTCCACACAGTAGGCTGCTCTGGAAGATTAGATTGCATGGAATCCAGAGGGAGCTGGCAAATTAGATACACAATTGGCTTGATGGTAGGACGCAGAGGGTAATAGTGGGAAGGACGTTTGTCGAACTGGAGGCCTGTGACTAGAGGAGTCCTTCAGGGGTCAGTACGGGGCCCATTGCTGTTAGTTACCTACATCAATGATTTGTATGAGAATATACAAGGCATGATTAGTAAGTTTGCAGATGATACTAAAATAGGAGGTATCATGGACAGTGAGGAAGGTTATCAGAAATTGCAGCAGGACCTTGATCAGCTGGGGAAGTGGGCTGAGAAATGGCAAATGGAGTTTAATATAGATAAATGTGAGGTCTTGCCTTTTGGAAAGACAAATCAAGGTAGGGGTTTCATGGTGCATGATAGGGTCGTAAGGAGTGTAATGGAACAGAGGGACCTTGGAGTTCAGATGCATGGTTCTCTGAAAATGGAGTCATAGGTACACAGGGCAGTGAAGAAGGCTTTTAGCACACTGGCCATCATCAGTCAGGGCACTGAGTATGGAAGTTCGGAAGTGATTTTGCAGTTGTACAGGATGTTGGTGAGGCCATACCTGGAGTATTGTGTTCAGTTTTGGTCACCTTGCTATAGGAAGGATGTTATTAAACTGGAAAGTGTGCAGAAGAAATTTACAAGGATGTACAAGGTCTGAGTTATAGGGAGAGGTTGGACAAGCGAGGACATTTTTCTTCAGAGCATAGGAGACTGAGGGGGGATCTTATGGACATGTATAAGATCATGAGGCATGAATAGGATGAATCACTCAGTCTTTTTTTCCCAGGGTTGGGGAATCGAGAACTAGAGGGTATCAATTTAGGTTAGGGGGAAAAGAATAAAAAGGAACCTGAGGGGCAATGCATTTACACAGAGGGTGGTATGCATAAGAAATGAGCTGCCAGTAGAAGTGGTTGAGGCAGGTACATTAACAACATTTAAAAAACATTTGGGCAAATACATGGATAGGAAAGGTTTAGAAGGAATTGGGCCAAGTGCAGGGAAATGCCGCTAGCTTTGATGGACATTTTGGTCGGCATGGACCAGTTTGGGCCAAAGGCCCTGCCCCATGCTGCAGAACTTATGACTCTACGACTGTATCCCAACATTGGGAAGGGTTGGAATGAAGAAAGGAAGTGGATAGAAATCTGATCTTACAGAAATACACAAGATAGTAAATGGGATGGAAAAGATTGATGTTGAATGTTATTTCAAACCAGGAGAACAGGACGGGCACAAACTAGTTGGGGATTGATTAGCTCAGTTGGCTGGACAGCTGGCTTGCAACATAGCTCAACACTAATAGCATGAGTTTAATTCCCATACTCGACAAGCTCACCATGAATGTCCTGCTTTCTTAACCTTGCCCCTTGTCTGAGGCATGGTGCCCCTCAGGTTAAATTTGCCATCAGGTGTTTCTCTCTACTGAGGAGTGGGACTATAGTGACTTGACCTTTTAGTAAAAGCCAATTCTGAGAATGTTGCTTGGAAGATCTTTATGAAGCAAGCTGTGATCAACACAAGATGCAAAGGTGGAGACAAAAACCCCAGAATGGATTAAGAAACAATTAGGACTTTAGAGTGGAGGAGGGACAAGCTAAAATGCAATTTGGAATAAGCAGTTGAAATCTTTTGTATGGGGAATAATGGATTGAACATAATATCCTGAAAACCATACTCACATTGTAAGATGCAAAGAAAGCATAAATGATATAAAATATTTAAATTCGTAAGTTAATGAGATTGTTATATACAGACTTTTTCAGCTTGCTTTCTAAATTAATAATAGTTCAGGAAAAGGTAACATATCAGAGCAATGCAACTTAACTCTGTTCAAAAGCAGTACAAATTCTACCTGACTTGGCCTAAAGCAAATTCCTCTTTTGTCAGTTAAGTGTACATTGCATCTGCATTTCAGTATCTGATGGTATACAGGCAACATATACGAAGCAAAAGTGAGGACTGCAGATGCTGGAAACCAGAGTCTAGATTAGAGTGGTGCTGGAAAAGCACAGCAGGTCAGGCAGCATCCGAACATATACGTGTCTTGGCCCAGCCAGCAAATCTGCTTGTAGCATGCACCTCCAAAATTAGTGCTAATTCTATGGTAAGACAAGCCCAAAGCAGCTTGTCATTGACTCCCCCCATGTGCAATAATTGGTGAGCTACGCGGCTTGAATATTTTGCTGAAATACTTCAGATATATTTATTGTGCTTGGACTGGAAGGAGTTTAAACTGTCCTAATTAGAAATCAGCATTTGCATGGACATAGTTCAGATTTTCTCAATTCTGTGTTTCGCTGAAGTCCAGTTTCAAGCAGTTATCTTCTACAAATGCAACTGTTGCTGATTTAACATCAAAATATCGTAGCAGTATGACAGAGTTTTTATGTTTCTTAATTTTCATGCAAGTTACTTTTAGAATATTTCCCCAAATCTAGTCTGAATGAGGAAAAAGGGCATATCTTGTATTTATATGGTACCTTTCATGACCACATCACATCACACAACACTTTACATCCAATTAAACACTTTTGACGTACCTTCCATGTAATTTAAAAAACATACCTGCCAATTTACACACAGCAAGCTCACACAAAAAACAATGGGATGCTACCCAGATAATCTGCTTTCATGATGTTGATTGTGGAACATCTTTCATTCAGGAAACTGAAAATAACTCCCTAGTCCTCCTTGAAATAATCCTGTGGAGTTTTTCATTTATGCGAGAGGACAGACGGCATATAAGTTTAATGCCTCATCTGAAAGATGACACCCCCAATTATTCAGCATTCCATCAGTATTGTACTGGAGTATCAATTTTGATCCTTATGCTCAAGTGGGACATGTAATCACAACTTTCTGACTCAGACTGAGTGTGCTCCCATGGTGCCATATCTCAAGCCATTGAAGACCAGAATTTCACCTGTACTTGGCATTGTTCTAAATTCAAAGTTTGTGAGAAGATTTGTAGCTCGGGTGCTCGTTGTTGTGGTTCTGTTCGCCGAGCTGGGAATTTGTGTTGCAGACGTTTCGTCCTCAGTGCTTGGGAGCCTCCTGTGAAGCGCTTCTGTGTTGTTTCCTCCGGCATTTATAGTGGGTCGATGTGTTTGTTGATAGAATTTGTGGATGAGTGCCATGCCTCTAGGAATTCCCTGGCTGTTCTCTGTTTGGCTTGTACTATAATTGTAGTGTTGTCCCAGTCGAACTCATGTTGCCTGTCATCTGCGTGATTTGCTACTAAGGATAGCAAGTCGTGTCGTTTCGTGGCTAATTGGTGTTAATGGATACTGATCGTTAGCTGTCTTCCTGTTTGTCCTATGTAGTGTTTTGTGCAGTTCTTGCATGGGATTTTGTACACTACGTTGGTTTTGCTCATGCTGGGTATCGGGTCCTTTGTCCTGGTGAGTTGTTGTCTGAGAGTGGCTGTTGGTTTGTGTGCTGTTATGAGTCCTAGTGGTCATAGTAGTCTGGCTGTCAGTTCAGAAATGTTCTTAATGTATGGTAGTGTGGCTAGTCCTTTGGGTTGTGGCATGTCCTCATTCCGTTGTCTTTCCCTTAGGCATCTGTTGATGAAATTGCGGGGGTATCCGTTTTTGGCGAATACATTGTAGAGGTGTTCTTCTTCCTCTTTTTGCAGTTCTGGTGTGCTGCAGTGTGTTGTGGCCCTTTTGAACAGTGTCTTGATGCAACTTCTTTTGTGTGTGTTGGGGTGGTTGCTTTTGTAGTTCAGGACTTGATCTATGTGTGTGTGGCTTTCCTGTATACCTTTGTGGTGTATACCTCATGTATACCTTTATCCATGAACACCAACTAGCCACGAAACGACACGACCAGCTATCCTTGGTAGCAAATCACGCAGATGACAGGCAACATGAGTTCGACTGGGACAACACTACAATTATAGTACAAGCCAAACAGAGAACAGCCAGGGAATTCTGAGAGGCATGGCACCATCCACAGATTCTATCAACAAACACATCGACCTGGACCCAATATACCAGCCACTGCAGTGGACAGCTGGAATTGACAACCGGAAGCGGCAGAGACAAACCACTATAAATGCCGGAGGAAACAACAAAGAAGCGCTTCACAGGAGGCTCCCAAACACTGAGGATGTCACCTAGACAGGGGATGAAACGTCTGCAACACAAATTCCCAGCTCGGCGAACAGAACCACAACATTGTTCTAAATATACCATGGAACAGGAGTTTTAAAACAAGAAAGAACCACTTACTTAGCTTTTTTGCTGTCACATTTCTCCAGTTCACTAAGCTGTCCAAGAGACGAAAGAACAGTGGAAAGATGTTTGCGTTTTCTTGGTCGCCCAGGTCCTCTCCTTGCTGGGCTTCTTGAGTTTTCATCTCTCCTATAAATTGGGATGCAAATAGAGCTATCAACCCTTGTCATTGCTAGAATTTCACCTTGTGTTTTCATCTTTATGTCTCTTCATTATTCCCTTTTATAGGCTATTGTCAACTGCCAAGTATCCTCCAACTAGTAGCTGAGACTGTCTGGGCCAGTGTAAATGATGTGGGAACAAAATTGACTCGTAAAAGGAATTATACAATAAGCTGAGTTGAATTGTGTCAACTCTTCGTACCACGAGATGAAGTATCTCATTGTTTTGTTGTGTTTTAGTTGGTTGAAGATAGGAAATCTGAAGAAATTCTCCTGAATAAAGTAGGCAAGTTACGAAGGAAACATTGTCCTTGGATCGAACAAGTCCTCAACTACATGGGAAGTCTGCCATAAGGTACACTTTGACAGGCACAAAATAATGTCTTTATCCCAATCCTTTACTCCCTTACTGCAATTCAAAACTACAATTTAATTTGATAATATTCACATTTCAAGCACATTTTCCACTTCAAGGACAATCATCTCAAGAAATATAACTGGCAAATGAAGTAAAAGTCAGCCTTTGACGTCATGCAATGAGCCAGCAATTTTCCACTAACATTATACCGCAACTGATCACAAACACTCAAATTACGACAAGGCGAAATGCACCCATCCCCAACAGTTGGAAGGTCATTGGCAATTTAAGTAACAAACCTAAGATGTTTATCACAAAATATGATGAAATGTCAATTTTCTGTGTTTATTATTAGACAGGCTATGAAAAGAAGAAAATAATACAACATGACTGAATGTCATTCTCTGAAAGAACTAGTCAAACATTTACAACTGCACTAACGTAGTTTCATATATAAAGTAAGTTAGAGTATTGGAAGATGATCATTGTCTATAGAAGGAATTCCTGTCTATAGTCAGCAGGAATTACTGGCTTTAGGAGAAAATTGGGAAAGAATGCTGAGTATATATAATATATATATAGTGTTGCACAGGGCATCAGAATCATGTGGGACTGTCTAACATTGTCGTATGTCAGCATGGTGCAAGCGTTCTCCTGAGTTTTCCCCTCCTGACATTAAATGATATCCTCCTAGAAATTTCTGGGTGTCATGGATTTTTTTCTGCATGAACATGAAGTGACATTAATCTCTAATGTGCTGTCAAGGATCTGATCCAGCTGGCATGGGTGTCCACTTTTGGAATAATGATCAAAAGATGGATTCCTGGCTGAGCAACCTCCCCCTATTGCTCTAGCGCACTAAGGCAAATTTATAACAATCCACTCTACTACCAGAAACCAGCTCATTCAACACAGCTTTTGGATTTGCTCAATCAAATGGCCTCTACATCATGCAATCACTCCCTGAATTAGAGCTTCCTTAACAGGAATGCTTGAATATTCCATAAACACTTTGATAAAGTTCCAAGATCAGCATTTCTATTAAGGACTTTTTACAAAGCCACTTTGTGACACTGTGTTTTGTATAATACTAGCAAGGATTGCACATTTCTCACAGCTTATTTGATGTGGCTGCTTTGATAATTCCACCCTATTGCTTTCAACGTTTTTAGGCTGAAGCAGCCCCACATCCCACAGTCTCAGCGAACTCTTGTACCTTTATGTGAAGGTGAATGAATTGCACTTGCTGGATCAGAGCCTTAGCTATGCTGTTGTTGTAGACTGAGCTGTGAGCCGTAACTTGGCACAATGCAAATCCACCTGGAGCTGGCTAATCATTGAGTGAAGTTATGTAGGAGCCAGTGGTGCAACCTATTCAAGTGTCCAGAATGGGAGTAACAAGAAAGGAACATAGAGGTGCAGAAGGTGAGGAGAGAAAATGAACTAATTTGAAGCAAGGAAGTTGGGAAAATAATACTTGAGCTGAAAATGTGTTGCTGGAAAAGCGCAGCAGATCAGGCAGCATCCAAGGAGCAGGAGAATCGACGTTTCGGGCATGAGCCCTTCTTCAAGAACCTCCTGAAGAAGGGCTCATGCCCGAAACGTCGATTCTCCTGCTCCTTGGATGCTGCCTGACCTGCTGCGCTTTTCCAGCAACACATTTTCAGCTCTGATCTCCAGCATCTGCAGTCCTCACTTTCTCCTCAAAAATAATACTTGAGTTAATAATGGGAGAATACTGTTTAGTGGAAGAAATCTGATCTAAATTGTATCTTATTCTTAAAATACTGCATCAAAACACTCAAAGTGTGGAATGTTTTTTGCCTGGAACAATGTTTTATCCTATTTATATAAAAGATTTCGATGTGAACATAGGAGGTATGGTTAGTAAGTTTGCAGATGACACCAAAGTTGGAGGTATAGTGGACAGTGAAGAAGGTTACCTCAGATTACAATGGGATCTTGATCAGATGGGCTAATGGGCTGAGGAGTGGAGATGGAGTTTAATTTAGATAAATGTGAGGTGATGCATTTTGGGAAAGCAAATCTTAGCAGGTCTTATACACTTAATGGTCAGGTCCGAGGGAGTGTTGCTGAACAAAGAGACCTTGGAGTGCAGGTTCATAGTTCCTTGAAAGTGGAGTCACAGATAGACAGGATAGTGAAGAAGGTATTTGATATGTTTGCCCATATTGGTCAGTGCATTGTGGATTTTTGTTGGGAGGTCAAATTGTAGCTGTACAGGGCATTGGTTCGGCCACTTTTGGAATAATGCATGCATTTCTGGTTTCCCCGCTACAGGAAGGATGTTGTGAAACTTGAAAGGGTTCAGAAAAGATATCCAAGGATGTTACCAGGGGTGGAGAGTTTGAACTATAGGGAGAGGCTGGTCAGGCTGGGGCTGTATTCCCTGGAGCATTGGAGGCTGAGGGTGACCTTATAGAGCTTTATAAGATCATGAGGGGCATGGATAGGATAAATAGGCAAAGTTTTTTCCTTGCTGTGGAGGAGTCCCAAATTAGAGGGCATAGGTTTAAAGTGAGAGGGGAAAGATTTAAAAGGAACCTAAGGGGCAACCTTTTTAAGCAGAGAGTGGTGCGTGTATGAAATGATCTGCCACAGGAAGTGGTTGAGACTAGTACAATTACAGAATCTGGATGAGTGTATGAATGGGACAGTTTAGAGGGATATAGGCCAAATGTTGGCAAGTGGGACTAGATTTATTTTGAACATCTAGTTGGCATGGATGAGTTGGGCTGAAGGGTCTGTTTCTGTGCTGTACCTCTCTTTGACTCTATCTGAACTGTGTTGCTAATTACAGTTCTAAAGGGGTGATATGAGATGGTACCCACTCATGATCATGTCTTCTTTGTAGTTTAGCCAGTTCTCGTTGCTTTTCCTTGTAGCGACGCTGTAGTTCAGCTAGTTTCATTCTCATTTCCAGCTCCTGTGTGTCCATTCCATCAATTGCAACCTTTAGAGGACAAACCTTGATCACAAAGAATCAATATAAAACAGTCAACCGTAGAAGGGTTATCCTCGCAATTTATAATCATTTATGGTCATTACTGGTATGCTATTCTTATATTGACTGCACCCCAATGCACATTATATAAATGGAAACAAATGTCATCTTGCCCCTGTGGCTTTCCCTCTTTGTCATTTCTTAACCCAACTTTAAGAATATCTTCTATAAGTGTCCCACTTTAGCCATGAACTTAACGTACAAATAATAAATAAATTACAGTAACACTGCTTTAGCTTAAATCCTCTCTTCATAGTTGTGTGTCTTGACACTGACGCTAGATATAGATTAGTATTTCAATCAATTGTCAGAAAAATGTGATATGTCAACCGACAGAATTTGGAGACTTTCTTTGGCTCATTTTTTAACTTTAAGCTCCTGCTAAGTTCAAGTGGGCTCTACACATCAAGAATTAGGCAAATGGCCAAAGACCCGATTTCCCAATGTAACGAGCATTTGTGAGGGTTGCTACTGCATGTTAAGCTTTGGAAAGATTAGCACAGAATTTGTTGAACTTGGTGCCTTCTGCAGTGAGATGGTGTAGGCTCGTGCAGAAGGAGTCAGACAAGAGACATTACCGAGGCCCTACAGTGCTTTGGAACCTAAGATAGCACTATTCTTCCAGAGTGTGTGATATTCTGTGATATTTTCGAGAGGAGCAGAGTGTAACACAGTGAAACTGAGAACAAATTTTACCAACCCCACCAATTAACTCACCGTCTCTGCCTTTGGACTCCATGAGTACTTCCGCCGTAGATTCAGCACCCTTGGGATCCGCACTACATAAAATCTGCTTGACCCTAAGTCAGTTTGGGGATCATCCATTTCAAGTGGTACTGCCTCCACCAATGAACGGGCAGCAGCAATAGTTGCGAGGCGCTGGAGGTCATGAGTAAGTATAGCCTCATCTTCCCCTGTTGAGAAAAGATATATTTCCATACTTCATTAGCACTAGTGCATTGTCTTGTACACTATCTTTCACAATACAAGCCCATGGCTCTCCAGTTCTATGTTAAGCTCTCTCTCTCTTTCAATATGCACAAAAGCAGAGCCAGCCACAAAGTTTCACCATCACTCTCTTTTACTGCCTAATTACTTAGAGCTGTTCCTTCTTAATTCCTTCTAATTTATACCAGTTTTCCATTGACTTATTTTTGCAGTTTATTCTTTTCCCATTGCTATTATTAGGAAACTGCAAGAAGAAGAATAAATATTCAGAGGGAAAAGCTATTTTGGAAAATTAATGGACAAGCTTAGAAGAATCAAAGGCAAATATAATTTGTTGCAATTCAAAGCTACATCAATGGGCAAGAAAATGTCATAACATAGGCTGCAGTATTATCATTAATGGGATGATTTCCATCTCAATTTTAAAAACAGGTCACCACATCTTTGCTTCTAGCCTACATGGTGCAATGCCAGCATCTTCAGGATTCTCCACCCAAGCCCTTAGCCTCAAGCACACTTTTTCACCTATTTCATAACTTGGCTACATTTCACCAGACACGAGCCACATGCAAAACACTAAAGCAGCCAAATGGATAGCTCCAAAAATGGGCACAGAGGTTGTGATGTGCAACTAACCCATGCCTATTCAACTGACTGTGTTGCCTATTCAATTGAGGGACTGCTGTACGAATTAGCGGGGGTCTAAAATTATAACTTCCTAGCACTGCCTAAAGTTAACTTGTAACCTTGAACGGCAAGGTGCAGTGTGGCTAGGCCAGATACTGGCAGCCAGAAAGATGTGAATTGATGCAGGGAAACGATGAAGAACAGCAAAACATGGAGAAGCTTGGAAGTAGGAGGCATTATGTATCTGTACACGAGATCAAAACACAGTGAGAGCAGGAAGGAGAGCAGTTAACTATGGGGATGAATGTCTGCAGGGAGAAAGTGAGGACTGCAGATGCTGGAGATCAGAATCAAGCGTGTGGCACTAGAAAAGCACAGCCGGTCAGGCAGCATCCGAAGAGCGGAGAATTGATGTTTCGGACATAAGCCTTTCATCAGGATTCCTGCTCCTCAGATGCTGCCTGACCAGCTGTGCTTTTCCAACACCACACTCTTGACGGATGAATGTCAGCAGCCAAGCTCTGACTGACCTGGATACAGTGGCATTGAAAGTTTAATGACCTCACACAATGGGTCAAGATCAGTGAATTCATCTTCAAATGCTATTGCTTACCAACTGTACCACCTACCTTAGGAACTGCTTAATCACCACACCACGTTTTGAGCATGTGCCTGGGGGGGTCTTTGGTTTATAGATCACCACATCCCTACCACTCATCTATAATCTCCTTCAGTCAATACTCAAACATAATCTCTGTATATTTAACCTCGTCCTCATATACTTCATATTACTTAAAACTCATAATCTCAAAGCTGTATGCACTGCCAGCTATTCGACTGTGACATTCATATCATCTAAACACATTGAGTGACTCTCACTCACATATTTCCTTCTTTCTTGCAGGTCAAATACTACATAAGCAAAAGAAACAGCAATTATAATGGGATGTATGCATTGTCAACTCAATCGAAGGAGATGGTGCTGGTCAACACTAAAACACCTATCGCTGAGGCCCATGGTCAGTGGCAGGGCTAAATCCATTGAAGATGATGGTATCCTCATACCTAATCCTTCTTCTCACATCTTACCCTCATCCTCATCCCACATTCATGGAAATATAGGCAACAGGAGTAGGAGTAGGCCATTGGGTCCTTCAAGCCTGCTATACCACTTAATATGATCATAACTGATTATCCAATTCAACACGCTGTTCCCGCTTTTGCCCATCCCTTTAGCCCTACGAATTATATTTGACTTCTTCTTGAAAACATTCAACATTTTGATCTCAACCATTTTCTGTGGCAGAGAATTCCACAGGCTCACCATTTTCTGGGTAAAGCAATTCCTTCTCATCTTAGTCCTAAATGGCTCACCCTTTCCTTAGACTGTGACCTTAGTTCTGGACTCCCTGATCATTGGAAACACCCTTCCTGCATTTACTGTGTGTGGTGCTGCTAGAATTTTATAGGTTTCTATGAGGTCCCCACTCAACTTTCTAAACTGCAATGAATGTAGTCCTCACCAATTTAGTCTGTCTTCATGTTCTTCGTGCAGAGCTTGGAGCTCACCATTTTCAGCATGAAACTGGGGGCCAACTCCACTTGCACACTTAAGGAACCTGCCATAATGCAGAGGCTGGTGGCTTATGTTGCAACATGTGCATCAGCCGGTAAACATTGGAGTGCTGCAGTGGAGGCACAGAATGCAAAACTGTTGATTACAGAATGCAAAGGAGCTTGATACATGTCACAATGATGCAGCAATCTGCCCTCTGGGTAATTAGATTGCTGAGGCACTGCCCTGGGATAGGGGGAGTGACATTGGCCCTGAGGAGCCTGCTGTCCTCTCCTCTCTCAGGATGCAAACATCCATCACAGCCCAGCCAACTGTCACCCAGGCTGAGACATTGCAGTCCTCATATAGGCCTTCTAGGTGCAGAACTGCTCAAGGTCATCGACTAGAAGACTATTCATTCTCCCCCAATGACCGTCAGCTGCCTCCCACTTGCTATGCTGCAGCTACTAAGACAGCACTGCTGAGAAGAATGAAGATAGACAAAGAAGACAGGTACTAAGGGACTGCAGTAGAATGATATAAGATGTAGATGTAATATAGCATTACTTCGGTTAGTAATTTGTTTGAACATTTACTTGGTTGCAACTTTAATTCTGCTTTTTGCCCAAACGAGTGCATTGCTGGTCAGTGGCAGTGGGAATGGAAGCATGGAACCATTGGTGAATGGGTTATTCAGGTTGACATTTCTGATTTCACACTTTAATAAGTTCTTCATGGTCATCTGGCCCAGAAAGGATCTCTCCAAACTTGCTTCCACCAGCCTGGCCGGATCAATAGAACCAGAATGAAAGGAACAGTATGATTCACTGCCAACTCCATCAATGTAGCAGCAAGTGAATTTTCAGTATCTAACTGGAGGTGTTGGCTCATTGCCTGGCAGTGCCTAGAAGGAGCAGAAAGTTCCACTCTTTTCATCTGATTGTAAACAGATGGTCGTCAGTGGCCAGAATCACCCAATTTCAGATCATTATTGCAGATCGAGTTTTTAAACCAAGAAAAGAGAATAACTATCTGCTTTTGTTTCAAATCAACCTTATCAGAGGTTATTAGATTAGATTACTTAGATTACTTACAGTGTGGAAACAGGCCCTTCGGCCCAACAAGTCCACACCGCCCCGCCGAAGCGCAACCCACCCATATCCCTACATTTACCCCTTATCTAACACTACGGGCAATTTACCATGACCAATTCACCTGACCTGCACATCTTTGGACTGTGGGAGGAAACCGGAGCACCCGGAGGAAACCCATGCAGACACGGGGAGAATGTGCAAACTCCACACAGTCAGTCGCCTGAGGCGGGTAGTGAACCCGGGTATCTGGCGCTGTGAGGCAGCAGTGCTAACCACTGTGCCACCGTGCTGCCCATTAGACAACCCAGGAGCAGTTGGGACTTCAACCCAGGCCTTTTAGTCCAGAGGTAGGGACACTACCACTGCACCACAAGAGCCCCTAGTCAGCCAATGATCCATATTTCATCAGGCGGCAGTGAACAGTCTGTTTGTAAAATGGGTTGGGAAGTGGGGATCCAGGGAGAAATCGGAATGTGACCTTTAAGTAACAATGACTAGGTGAAATGTGTTTCACTGTCCTAATCTTGGTTCCCAAGTAAATGGAAGTTCTACAGGGGCAATGGTCAGGAAAATCTAACTGCAGTATTTTTATTTAGAATTTTTAGTATTTTTATTCAGTATATATAAAACATTTCCCACCCAGTTGCAACTTCAGATTGAACTGTCTAACAGAAACATTATTCCCAGGATAAGATGTTCAAGGCAGTCACAGATCAAAGTAATAGTTTGCTTAATATCTGAGAATGCAAGTTGGGCCTCAGTTTAATGTCTCCTCCAGAAGGTAGCATTTCTGAAAGAGCAGCGCATTCCTAGTAACAGCCTCAGTTACATGTTCACATCATTGGAATGGGGTTTGAACTCACAATCATCCTACTCATGTGAGATAAGAGTGCGGCCATTGATCCCAGGCTACCACATGACAGCAGGTAGACCATGTTAGAAAATTTGGATCTTCCAAAATATACTCATTAAGAGTAATATTGACCCAGTTTCTGGAATGAAACCGTGGCCATCCTCAAAGAGTTAAAATCCAATTTCGGGAAAATGCTGGTGTCGATGTTCAAAATGAGCAATGACTAAAAATAGACAAATTATGTCAACTCATCTTAAACAAGACAAACACATGATGTCACAGAGCACTGAAATACAATGCTTGTTCTCCAATTCTATGGTTATCCTATAGGAATGACCTCACTTTTTTTCCCCCAAAGAAGAATCACTAATGCATTCAATATGTCCTACGATACTTCAGGAACAGTCAATCATTTTGGCCAGAAGTGATCAATTGTGCTGATAACAGTTTTTATTGATTAAAAAATGTAATGAGACGGCATGGATTCAATAATTTAATATCCTGTGTATATGTGTGTGATGAGATTTATATTCTGCAACCAGCAAGTGTAAGTAACAGAACACTCAAATGGTTTTGCCTGGGAATTGTGAATTGTAATGAAATAATTGATGCTCAAAATGGGTACATTTTATATGATCAAATCTGTGTGTTGCTAGGTATGTATTGACTGTGTCTGTGTGTATTGCTGACTACATCTTATGTATGTGTGTATATATTGGCCTAGATTTTCTCACAATTGTGAAAGCAAGGGGATACACTGCAAACTTTGCTAATAGTCCAATCTCTTCCTTTATAACCTATTCCATATTTTCCTGCATTTCTAATTAGGATATGCTGCAGCACAGATGGTGGAAAAACCAGAACCCACCCTAGCAATAGTCATACAATAGTGACAGTACTCACAGATTGTTGAGGCTGCCTTAGTCACTTTCCTGTCCAGTTCAAATGATATCCTGATGTGATTAGAGAGAGTGATGGCTTGGTGTGAACAATATGCATTGATAAGAAACTGCATTGATCAAACAAAGCCTTCTGGTATTTAAAAGGTATAATTTATTTTACCTTAATTTGTTTTAAAAGTGCCACACAAGGTGTGACTCCAATAACAGTAAGCCACTTCTGCTAATACGTAATATCATTCTCAATTTCACATACTTGATCTTAGCAAGGCCTTCCCTATGTGTTAAAGTCATTACTAAGGGCATTTGGAAGCTAAATGCTTGTTGGTTCATGGAAACTTCTTTAGCAGCAACTGTAAGGCTGTATCCATTTTGGGGAACATAGTGTTGGTGACATCTGTCTCTTTCAGCTTCCCCACTGACCCACCTACTTCAACAATAAGGTTCATTCATGTACACTTTTGAAAGGGTGGTGGGCTAGACCTCACTCTAAGTTTGTAAATTTTGGTCAGTTACAACCATCTATCTTTTAAAAACACATTAATTTCATTGGAAATAGCCAGTCAGACCTGCCCTATCGCCTGGATTACACAGTATTAAAGGACATAGGCCTGTCCCTTCATAATGTTTGATTCTGTCCTGCACAAGATTGTAAACATTAGGCATTAGCCTTCCTGTAGGTATGGAAACCTGACATGGAATGATGTTTAGCACATAGGCCTAGGTGTACAGAGTCATAGTGTCATAGAGATGTACAGCATGGAAACAAACCCTCGGTTCAACCCTTCCATGCTGACAAGATATCCCAACCCAATCTAGTCCCACCTGCCAGCACCCGGCCCATATCCCTCCAAACCCTTCCTATTCATATACCCATCCAAATGTTGCAATTGTACCAGCCTCCACCACTTCCTCTGGCAGTTCATTCCATACCCGTACCCATATGTTTGTGCTTCCTGTAACTCTAACAGAAAGAAATGGAAAAGGAGAAAAGGAAATTTGTTTACATGAACGATAAGACAAGTTTTGATGATCCATTTATGCACCTCACACTTTTGTTCAAAACTTCTGCTGAGATGTAGAAACCTGACTATTTGTGTTTCTACCTCTGTCCCCTAAGAGTATTCAGGTAGTAGGGCAATTAATTTTAGATGGCACTCCACACATTTTACTGTCAACTGACAATGATGGTTGCCAGTTGTTGCTCAGTTTAAGCTGTAGTGTCCCTTTTCCAGTTTTGTGATTATTGTCAATTTTACTGCTGCCAGTCCCCAGCGCAATTAGTTTTCAGTCGAAGGAGCAGCAGCATGAAGCTTGGCATGAATCCAGGAAAGTGGCTATTGGCATTTATTTTAATATAGGGGAGTAATGACAATTAACCTCTCACTGTTCATGCCGAGTGTAATAGATGAACAGCCTAAAAGTACCAGGAAAGCATGGCAGAGTATAAGTAATGGCGTAAGCCACTGACACCATAATTTTAAAGGATCCTTTGTCAAATCATTGCCATATGCCAGTCCCCAGGAAAACCTAGGGCCATTAAATTATATTTTGTGCATATATACATAGACATCCTGCTTTCACCAATGAGTGCATGTTTATGATAATCTATATGTGAATGTGTACATAGCTTACATTTTCATCCATGGTATGAATTATATATGGCAGTATATTTAATGATTTTTTTTCAACACAGATCTTGTTTGTCTTTTGTGACAAAGTCCATCATTATCAGATTAATAAGGAAAAGTTTTCAGGCAGCATAACTCTGTGCACTTACATATAAACCCGATAGATCAGTGAATAATTTTGGTCTCAGCCCATTGCACTGTTGAACAATCAACAATGATATCAAATAGCGTTGAAAACCAGGATTATAATTTTTCCGTTTGCAAATTATGTGACGTTCCTTGATTAAATGATTGGGTGTTAATGAGATTTTACTCACTGGTTTCCAAGAGTTAGAGGATATTGCTCTTGGGTGATGGCGCAGACGACCTGTTGTTTGGTGCATCAGGTGACATCCTTGCCAGAATGAGGCAAGCTTTATAAAGAATAATAGGCAGCACTTTATGTGCAACAACTCTGCAGCACACCATGTTGTTTAATCCCTGATGAGCAGCCCGTTTACATTGTGAGCTGGAATCCTGAGCATTGGTGGCGACTGTGAAACAACTGCAGCATGTTTGACATTTCAGCAAGTGTCCGGAATGACAAGTCATACTGACGGCTTGTGTGGTGTGTGTGCTCAGCATTCTGTCCATCTGCAGCCAGAATGAGCTTAAAACATTTGTCTGATGTCAGCTACACCATGGTCTCCCAAGAAATCCCTGAAAACCACTTCCTGAAGGTGTCAGCCTTGGCTCAATGGTTGCAATATTGCCTCTGACTCATAGGCTGTGTGATCAAGCCCTACTCCAACACACGTTTAGCTGAACTTTTGATCCAGTTCTAAGGGAGCTGCTGCTTTCAGATAAGATGCTGGGCTGGATTTTATGCTCACCTGCTCAGAGGTTTGGAAGTGGGAAGGCAAGTTAAAATCTAGTGGGCCAACCTCCTACTATCTACCTTAGTGGTGCTGGAAGAGCACAGCAGTTCAGGCAGCATCCAAGGAGCAGCGAAATCGACGTTTCGGGCAAAAGCCCTTCATCAGGAATAAAGGCAGTGAGCCTCTCCACGCTTCAGGCTCACTGCCTTTATTCCTGATGAAGGGCTTTTGCCCGAAACGTCAATTTCGCTGCTCCTTGGATGCTGCCTGAACTGCTTTGCTCTTCCAGCACCACTAATCCAGAATCTGGTTTCCAGCATCTGCAGTCATTGTTTTTACCTCCTACTATCTACCTGCCCACCCCAATCAGTCCAATATTTTAAGGAGAACTAAGAGGTGCCAGGCCAATCGACACATGTGTCTATTTACAACTTATGTGACTAATTAATTGAACGCTAATTAAACATTTAAACATCCTCTCCCCCTACACCTGCCTCCCCTCAAAAACGGATCATTAAAGAAGACTATATGGTTACTTGTCACATTGTTATTTTTGAGACACATTGTGAGCAATGTGTTTCCCGACAGCACAACAGTTACTTTGCAAGCAATTTCGAATTTGCAAATGTATTTATTTTGAAATATAGCCAATGGCAATCCTGACCTTATGGATACAATCTGGGGGAAAGGGGTGTTGGCGGGTTGTCAAGGAGTTGAGATTGACACACGGTTAGGGACAGTGTAGCAGTGTTCGAAACTTCTTGAAACCATTTACATCCGAAGGTGGGATTTGTATAACAGATGCTTCCAGGTAATTTGCAGGGTTTGTTTTCAATTGCTTTTCACCAATCGGTTCCCACTGCTAATGAATAACAATGTGGGCCTCAAGCCAGGTTCTTGTGGCTGGGCAGGAATGTAGAGTGATCAGATCAGATGTGAGTTTATTGAATGGTTGGACAGGTTGAGGGGCCAAATGACCTTGCTCAGCCCCTAATTCATATGCTTGTTTTATGTAAGAACAGACTCACACATTTCCAGGCAAACACCAACACCTAAAGTCATAGTCTTAAGGGAAAAAAAAATCTCTGACAACAAAAGGCCTTGAACATTTTTTTTCACTTTCTACAAGAATCATTCAAGCAGAGTTGTGCAACCAGCGGAAGTTAAATCTACGAGGCTGAAAAACACTGGGAAGATGGTTCCACATTTTATAATAATATAATCTATTCTCAACCCTTATATCCCTCGATCCCTTCTGTTGTAAAACACTGTCCAGCTCCCTGTTGCATCTGGCTGTGTTCATTTACTTTCAAATAAAGCTGTTGAACCATAACCTGACACTGTGGGATTTTTAACTTTGTCCACCCCAGCCCAAAACCAGCACCTCCTCTTCATTTACTTCAGCTGAGCAGTCCTCAATTTGTAAAGCATTAAATCAAAGCAATTTGCTCGCCTTCTCTTTTCTGAACCTTACATTTTTTTCTAAATGAGGCGTTTACGTGTTGTTTGGCTTGTAATTAAGTGATTTCATGGGGAAGTCGCTCCCTGTGTGAAACTGCTGTCTGAAAGCTGCAGGAAGTGATCAGAGAGGGTTGCTGCCATGCTGATGTGGGCAGCAGGAAATGTTTGATTGCATTGGGCCAACATCACAGTCACTTGGCATTGTTTTCTCTCAATGTTTTGAGATCAGAGTGAAATGCAGGTCCTTGGGGAGAATCGTTTTACAAGACAAATTCTTTATCTTTTTGTAACACAAAGAGAGAGGGGCTTCAGGCACTAAGGATTTTTTTTTGGCAAGAGTATGAAGGTTTTGATATTCAGGAAATAAGTCATTGTTGCATTGTGCCGTGTTTGTTCTATAAATATCAAAAGAAGAAATGATCCACTAATTTGATCCTGTGCATCACATCCTTCTGCGACCTGTGCTGCGACCTGTGCTACAATAAAACATGAGTTTTAAAAAGGCTGTTTTATACCAATAAATCCCAACATCCTCAATTGCAAAGTAGCTTCATTTTAAATGGATTATATCATTTCAATTAAAATGTATGCAGCATTTTGATGTCATTGGTGAATGACAATAGCTGCATTATTTCGAACAAGGATGAAGGAAACAAACAAATGTTCTGAAAAACTGAAATAAGTCATAAAATTAATCATGTACTTCATGTTCCCAAGCTATTTTAATGGGGCTGGTAACAAAACTATTCCATCGCGAAATAGTTTTTATTCAGCAAACCCTTCAGAATTTGGTGAATAAATAATCTCATTTGTATTTACCTCATTTATCTCAAAGGCCTTTTCCCCATCCTATTATTGAAACATCTCATTGGCTCACATCCTAGGCTGCAAACGTTCTTTCCAGTCAATCTAGGCAGTTATTGTCCCCCTTTAATTTGGGCTTCATTTCCTAAACCTCTCTGCATTACGACATCTCCATTTTCATAAACATCCTGAAATCTTGTATTTTCAACTACTGGTTTTAACTCCTCTCTTAACTCTGTGTCTCTTAACTCAACGTTTCATCTTTCCTTTGGAATTTTGTTGTATTTGAGGTGGTGCACAATAAGTACAGTCAGCAAAAACAGAAATTGCTGGAGAAACTCAGCAGGTCTAGCAGCATCTGTGGAGAGAAAGTAGAGTCAACAGTTTCAAGTCCAGTGACCCTTCTTTAAAACTGTTTTTGTTTTAGATTTCCAGCATCCACAGTTCTTTGTTTATTTACGTACAGTTGCCACATTACAGATGGATTAACACTAAATTCAGCAACTTCAAGTTGTAATCTTGGACTCCATTTGTTTCCTTTATATGTTTTGGTCTCCTGTTTTCCTCTGGTTTTTAGATTTAGGGTGGTCACTGTCCATCATTCTCCATTATTCACACCTCTTCTAGATACACTTCCTTTCTTTCTTCAGGTTTTCCATTACCATTCCCTTTGACTCCACCCCGCCAACTTTTTTATGAGTTAATCTCTCCTGTCTTCCACCCTATCACCATTATGGTACACTGTCATCTCAACTGCTTAGGACATGTTATATTTCTAACTTTATCCAGCCTTGATTAATCTCTCCATTGATGCTGCCTGACATGCTGAGTATTTTCAGCCTTTCCTGTCCTAATTTTAAATTTTAAGCATCTATATTATTTTGCTATTCGACAAGTTACTGATACTTAGTAATATTGCTGCTGCATATATGTTCTGAATGAGAAATGCATGTATTTTCACATGTATGTATTTACTTTGTGGATGCTTTATAAAATGAAAAGTTTTGCATGTACTTATAGTATTTTATAGTCAATTAAACAATTCTGGACTTTAATAACATAGGAAATACAGTAGCCAATTTGTGCACGGCAATACTTCAAAAAATAGCAATAAAATAAATCATTTGATCATCTGATTTAGGTACTGGTTGAGGGATAACTGTTTCTAAGGAATCTGGAAACTCCTTCATTTATCTTTGAACTGAAGTGCCAAAAACGATTTTGGAATCACATTTGAACCTATGACCTTTTAATTCAGATCAGAATGCTGCCATTAAGCCAAGGCTGACACTTTGCAGCTTTATCATTGAATTGTTTTAATTATCTTCATAAATCTCACTTCTAGTTGAAACAGGGTTTTTAATTGGGTGCTGCATTTTATTGTAATATCTAGAATTTCACCAACTTAGTTGAGTAAAACACATTATTTCTCTAATAACCCAAAAACTATCAGCTCATTATAACCTTGCATGTTTGCTTATATAATGCAAATACCAGATTTGTGATAGTGTTAAACCAAGTAGGAAAAATCCTTGAATTTCAGAAATTTGGCCTTCACTCCATTGGGAATTTTGCTCGTTCATAATAATACATTTTTTTCTTTTCTCAACAAATGTTCTCCTTTGCCCCCTTTGAAGGTGTTGACTACTTGGTAGAGTCCCATGGACTCTGAGCACCATCTGGGAGTTTAGCCAAGTGTCCGGAATTTATGGCTGAATCATGATAGAGAGTGTTGACAGGCAATCTTCAACATTATAGCCATGCACAGCTCTGACCTCACTTATACACTTTCACCAAGTGTTACTGGATAACAAGTAGCAGGCAGCAACTGTGGCTGACTTCCCTTTTTTTAATATGAGGTGTGTTAAGACCAGTATCCCTAACACCATTCTGGCTCAGCTTATTGAATTTAGCACAAGTCAGACATCAATTGTAGAATCTCTGAGAATAAATGTGGATAAAACATCGAACCAATATGCAGTCTACCAGCTAAGGTGGATACAAAAGTTCCCTGACTGAATGAAAAGACTGAAACATTTTCTACTTAATATTCCTCCTAGCTCCAGTCGCAATTTGCGTAACCTTGCTGTGTGCAAATTGGTTGCCACATCAGTCACTGCACTTCAAAGCTAATTCCTTTACTATAATTATTTTGAGATATCTTGAAGACCTTCATGTGGTGCTACATCAATAGTATTTTGTTCTTTCTCTTGATGTTCTGCTTTGTCTCGTTCTTTGCTGGATAATCAAATTCATTTATATTTTGAAATTTCATTTTTGACATCTGGATTTTCAAAAATTATATATTTTTGTTATCATCCAGGTTCTTTGATTTCAGTATGTTTGGAAGGAGGAAGGGGATTATCCATTCATAGGAACAATCAAAATCAAAGATTTAATAAAGTCAGAAAGAGTAATTGAACAGACACTGATACTAAGCAGAGTAGAGATAATTTAAGGTAATTACCTTGACTCGTGCCATCATAGCTCTGTCGCTGCCTTTCGAGTTCAGCCAGTTCACTCAGCAGAGCTATTCCATGCATCCCTGAGCCGGGGTAATAGGTTGAGGTTGGAGGGCATGAAGGTGCTATGGGGGCACTGGGAACCACAGGCTCTAAACCAAAGAGCTCACCCATGCTGAGGCCAGCAGCCACGAGGGCGTCCATCCCTGCCATGCAGTCCAACCTCCATTTGAACACTTCATCCCTCTCTGAGGCATCGTGGCTAGTTTCTGAGTCCTCATCTTGATTCACCTGTTTGGCTTCTTCAACTATTCTGCATTCCTGGTTTAAGTCCATCTCAGCTACTGAACCCAAGCAATCAGAATTCCTTACATCCAATGTTTCATCGGGTAGTGTCCGGGATTCACTGGTTGAGTGAGGTGACTTGGTCACTGAATTGTCTTGTCCTCCTTCTTCTCCTGTAAGTCCTCCATCAGTGACAATTCCCTGAGAAGCAATCAAATGCCTTGAGCATTCCATGTTTTCTTTCACAGATGACTCAAGTTGCTCCACAGTTGAATTCTCTGCTAGCAATGTATTTACTGCATCCTTTTTTTCTGAGGTGCAGAGAACTTTATGCATCTTTTGCTCTACTACATCCAGGTTATTAGTTGTGATCTGTTTGTCAGTAGGGTTTACCTCCTCCGCCAGGTTTGACTGAGTATCACAGTGAATTTTTTCACCCGGCGTAAAGGTTCTGGACTGTTCTGGTTCAGCTGCCGTGGTGACAGGTTGCATAGTTTCAGGGTCCGCTAGATCAGCAGAGTGCACAAGTGGAGAAGGGGAACTGTAGCCCATTGCAACGGCTGTGTATGTATAGCCAGGCGGGAGATCTGGAATAGAGAGGGAAAAGGAGCACGTTTTATCCAACACAACTCTCAATAACTACCAAAAAGAGTCAGTAGTGTAGTGGTACTTTCACAGGGCTAGTAATCCAGAGACTAGGGTAATGTTCTGGGGACATGTATTTCAACTTCACCATGAATCAATGAGAATCTGGAATTAAAAGCCAACTTAATGGCCACCATTTAACTACAGTCAAATTGTTGTTGAAACCTATTTGGTTCAAAATGTCATTTAGAGATGGAAATCTTGTCATTTTCACCTGGTCTGGCCAACATGTGACTACCGCAGTAATGTGGTTAACTCTGAAATGGTCAAGCAAGCCATTCAGTTCCATGAGGAATGGGCAACAAATGCTGACCCAGCCAGCAATGCACACGTCACATGAATGAATAAAACAAACTATTCAATGTGGATTTACTGGCAGGGAGAGGTTTCTGATATCAAGAATTTATTTTTTCTGGTATATAATTGTCCATGGGGATTTTTTTATTGTATGATTCTGTTCTACGAAAACAACAACTGTGATCTGGAAGACTATAGAACAATGCAATTGCTGCATTAAGTCCATATAAATTTATTCTCCTTTTCAATCTGATAAAGTGAATATAGCTGAGAGGATAAGTCACCACTTTCAGTGACTGGAATCATAACGTCATGATAGTTATTCTTATGTTAACCTTTTGAAACTTAATAGAAAATCACTTTGGTCTCGTGTTCACAAACTGTCACGTAAGTGTTAAAAAATACTAACAAAAAACAGAACAAAAATAGGATGCACAGGAAGTGGGAGCAGAAGTTAGTAATGATTAGAAACTTTGAGCAATTGGAAACTTTAGGGTGAAAGGGTTAAACCTCATCGCAGCGACACCCTCCATCCTGAACTGATAATCTCTCCGACTGTACAACTGACGCTGCACTCAAGCAACAAAACAAATGTTATTACTTTGTCTTCCCCAAGAACTCTGAAGGTTCCTCTGACTTTATCCTGGTTGGCAGCATCCTGACTACCTTGTCATCAACAGAGTGCAATTAATGATATCCATCCACCTCTTTTGACATTACCACCAAATGAAAATGTATCCTTCCACCACACAGCTTCCTTCCCAAGGACTGGTGAAGGATAAAAAGGTTCATAGCTCAAAGACTGCCCAGACATTTTCCTTTTCTTTTTTCAAAATAAAACAAAGGAATTTCATCAGCTGCAGATCATCTAACCTTGACAATTAGAAGAAAATATATTGGATTTTTGTGCCTTGTGTGTTTGTTGGATGCAATAGCTATGCATTAGCTTGCTGCAAAGGGGCTTTAGTTTTAAGCATCCTGGAAAGTACACTAAGATTCAAAAGCATAGGACAAGGCTTGTCTATACAGCCTTTCTCTTCGGTGATTGCCTGTCTTATCTCTCTCAAAAGAATTCAGACAGTTTGTGTTCTGGGATTGTGTCC
The DNA here is from genome assembly GCF_004010195.1 of Chiloscyllium plagiosum. NCBI lineage: Eukaryota > Metazoa > Chordata > Chondrichthyes > Orectolobiformes > Hemiscylliidae > Chiloscyllium > Chiloscyllium plagiosum. The sequence continues at coordinate 34,940,445 of NC_057733.1, read as the reverse complement.
TGGACTGTTCGTTGGGAGGGCTGATTTGAAGGCGATGGGGAGCTGGCAGGAAACAGTTGACATGGGAACTGATTCCACATCCAATTGAAGTGCGGCTGCTGTGCTCTCAAAGCTGGGAGTCGGCCCCGAAGGCAAAGTGTAAGGAACTGAGAGGATGCTTCAACACGGAGATGCCTTCTCCGCAACTTTTTCAAAATGTTAATTTATGAAAGAATAATAGATTTAGCAGCCAGGCCACATCTATGGACAAAGGGAGGAAAGGGGAGGAAAAAGGACCCCTTCCAAGGGACAGCCTTTGGCTGCACGCACTGCAAGCCAGAGACGGACCCTCAGTTTATCTGGCACACCATACCCTCGTCTGCCATTGGGTACCCATCTCCAGGCAGCTGCCTCAGTGAAGTCCCCAGTCAGCCTCTTTTAAAGATGGTGAACAACTGGGGGTGAGAAACTCCACTGGCCCTGAATGTGTCTCAACAAAGATGGCCAGAGTTGGGAAACTGGCACACCAACTGATGCCACTGTTTTCAAGATCAGCGCATCCCCACAACATTCCTACCCACAGTGCAAGCTGAAAATTCAGGCAATGAGCTTCTTCATGCTCATGAGGATGAGATTCTCATTGTCTCAAAGTACTTCTCCTGGTTGTCCAGGTAAAAACTCAGCAGTTCTCACTTATTGAAAGCTGGTGAGTTTTGCATTCCTTTTGGTATGTCAAAGAGTATTTGATTTACCAAATCATCTACTCAGTGATTGGCAGTAAATAACCTTGAAATTTAAAACTCAAAAGTTCTCCACTTATTAATATATTCCTGATAGCATGCCAAAACGGGAAATGTGTGAATGAACAAAACAGTCTCCACTTGTTGGTGGACCATCCCCATGACTAGTATGCTCAGGTTGCGCCCTCCCACTTTTTTTTGTACTTATTTGTGGGATGTAGGCATTGTTGGCAAGTCCAGTATATGTTACCCATCTTTAATTGCCCTTGAGAAAATGGTGGTGAGCTACCTTCTTGAACTGCTGTCGTCCATCTGATGTCAACACAATGGCAATGCTGTTAGGGATGGGGCTCTAGTATTTTGACCCAACAACCATCAAGCAATGGTGATTAATTACCAAGTCAGGATGGTGTATGGTTTGGAGAGGAACTCACAGGTGGTAACAGTGCTATGCATCTGCTGCTCTTGTTCTTCAAAGTGGTTGAGCTGTGGGTTTGCAAGGTGCTATCAAATAAGTCTTGAGGAGTTACAGCACTGCATCCTGCAGATGCACATACTACTGTCACTGTGCACTGCTGGTTGAGGAAATAAACATTTAAGGTGGTGGATAGGGCGCCAGTTGGCTGGTTTATTCTAGATTGTGTCAACAAGCTTCTAAGTGTTGTTGGAGCTGCACTCATCCAAGCAAGTGGGGATATTACATCACACCTGTTATGTGCCTTATAGATGGTGAACAGGCTGTGAAGAGTCAGAAGTTGAGTTACTTTCTGCAGGATTCTTAGCCTATGATCTGCTCTTTTAGCCATTGTATTTGTATAGCTGGTTCACTTAGCTTTCTGGTCAAACAGAATTGCAAGATCTTAATGGTGGGATATTCAGCATTAGAAATGCTGTTGATCATCAGTCAGAGGTAGTTTGATTCTCTTTAGTTGGAAGTGGTTATTGTGTGGCATGAATGTTAATTGCCACTCAGCTGGAGGAACAGATTGCTTCAGGAGTCGGGAATGGTGATGAACACTGTGCCATCATCATCGCACATTCCCACTTCTGACCTCATGATGGAGGGAAGGTCATTGAGGAAGCAGCTGAAGGTAATGGGACCAAGGTCATTTTCCTGAGGACTTCCTGTCATATGTGATGTTGGGTTTCCAACAATATGTTGGAACAATATGTTCCAACAAAGATCAAGCACAGTCACTGTCATCTCTGGAGTTCAGCTCTTTGGTCCATCTTTAGACAAAGGCTATAATAAAGTCTTGAGGCAATGGTTTTGCTGGAACTCAAACTGAGCATTAGTGAAGGATATTGCTCAGAGCTGCTTGATAGCACTGAATGACATTTTCTATCTCTTTCATGATAATTGAAAGCAGATTGACATGTAATTGGCTGCATTGGATTTATTGCACTTTTTGTGGACTGGACACATCCGGCTACTTCGTTATATTGTTGAGTGGATACCAGCATTATAAATGTACTACAGCAGCTTCTCAAGAGGTGCAGCTAATTCTCAGCACTAAACTGAGATATTGTCAGGGCCCATAACTTTTACAGTAGCCAGTGCTTTCTGCCATTTCTTGGTATCACATGGAGTTAGCTAAGGCTGGCATCTGTGAAGCTGGGGACCTCAGGAGAAGTCTGGGATGGGTCATCCATTTGGTATCTCTGGTTGTAAACACTTGTAAATATAAGTGACAATAAATTGCAGTTCTATTCAGCCTTGTCTTTAGTACTGATGTGCCGGGCTCCTCCATCAACACAGGTGATGATATTTCTGGAGCCTCCTTCACATAGTTACTTGTTTAATTGTCACCAACCATTTGTGACTGGATCTGATCTATTGGTAGTTGGGATACTTCAGTGTTCCCATTGCATGCTGCTTCTGCTGATTAGAACCTAAGTCATCCTCTGCTGTAGCTTCACCAAGTTGGCACCTCATTTTTAAGTATGCCTGGTTCTGCTCCTGGTTGTTTCCTCTGAAATGGCCGAATCCATTCAAATCAATCAGTTCAAACACAATTAGGGATGGACACCAAATGCTGGCTCTGCCAAGGACATCCATACACCATGAAAGATTAAAGTTAAAGGTTGGTCAAACACCAATTTATTCACTATCACACCAATCACTTTCCTTCATTTTAATTAAGTATTAAGAAGCCTAACATGTTTACAATAATATACTGAGGATATCACTGCTCAATTGGCTAGTGCTCTGCTGAAGTATTTATGTAAACTATCAGATTTTGAAATACCAGGATTCACAACAAGTGAAGTGCTTCAATTCTATCCAGAATATTTATTGCGTGACAATATTATGGCTTTAAGAGGTAGATTTTATCCTTTTCAATTAAGTAAGATTGAGACAGTGGTGAAAAGTGGTCTGCTCCAAAGCTAATAAAGTAAACAGCTTGGGAGACCTTGGTTTTTTTAAAAAAAGGAACAATAGAAGCAGCCTGAATGGGTGGAGTCAAGCTCCGAAAGAACCAAGATATTCAGTTTTAGCTTTCTACAGTTGCTGGGATCTTGGAGCTGGATGTGGAAGCTCTGACTCTCTCTGTTACAGCTAAAAGCTGGGGCTCTCTTCCTGCTGATAGATTTGAAGTGAGACAATCTATTTGATTGAATTTGCCTTTGCCAAAGTGTATTTATGGTTGTCACTATATTGGAATAGTTTGTGCATAGTAGTTAATATATATATTATTTTATTAAGTATTTCCACAAGAGTTACAGCTAAGCCAATTCTTTTATTTTTATTTTGTCTATAGTTTTACTGTAGTGTAACAATAAAGTGAGTTTTGCTTAACGCATTTGGAACACAATGTCTTACATTTGCCTTTAAAATAAGAAAAAGTCAGAGTCTCGACTATCTTAGAGTCATAGAGTCATACAGCACAGAAACAGACCCTTCGGTTTGACCAGTACATGCCAAACATAATCCAAAACTAAACTAGTCCAACCTGCCCTGGTCCTGGCCAAAATCCCTCCAATTCTTTCCTATTCACGTACTTATCCAAATGTCTTTTAAACATTGTAATTGTACCCACATCCAATACTTCCTCAGGAAGTTCATTGCACATGTGAACCACACACTGTGTAAACAACTTGTCCACATCTTTTTTAAATCTCTCTCCTCTCACCTTAAAAATGTGCCCCTTAGTCTTGAAATCCCCCATCTGAGGGAAAAGACAACTAGTATTAAGTCTATTTATATCTCTCATTATTTTATAAACTCATATAAGGTCACCTCTCAATGTTCTACGTTCCAATGAAAAAGGTCCCCGCCTATCCAGCCTTTCTTTATAACTCAAACCTTCACACCTGATAACATATTGGTAAATTTCTTCTGAACCTTCTCCAGCTTAATAATATCCTTTCTATATCTGGGTGACCAGAACTGGACAATATATTCCAGAAGAGGCCTCACCAATGTCCTGTACAACCTCGACATATCTTCCCAACTCCAAACTCGAAGGACTGAGCACCTTCTTAACCACCTTGTCTATTTGTGTCGCATACTTCAAAGGATTATATACCTGAACCCCAAGGTCCCTTTGTCCAGGTACCATTTTGCATGATCTTTCTCGGTCATTAAACAGAACAGATGTATAGCTACAACACTACCCAAGACCCCATCATTAATTGTATAAGCCCTACCCTTGTTTGTTGTAGCAAAATGCAACAACTTGCATTTATTCAGAATGAACTCAGTGTGCCATTTTTCAGCCCATTGACCCATTTGATCAAGATCCCTTTGTAATATTTTGAGGGGGTTTGGTATGGTCCATAACAATAGCTTATTCTGCATCGACATACCTGGCTCAAAAGATTCTGGATAATGTTGAGGTGGTTGTCTCTCCACTCGCTTTTCAGCTGTTTGATTTCCTGTGGAATTCTGGGAAGGAGGGCTGACTGCTGAGGATTGTGGGACAGTGGCAGGATCTGAAGAAGGACAAGAAGGTAAAGCACACACAGCACTGGGCTGGGGGGTGGGACTCCCTGACTTGGGTCCAAGAGAAGGAGAATGGTGGCATGGTGAAAGTTTGGCAGAACACATACTGGATGGCAGTATGACAGGCGAAGAAAGATTCTTGGGAGAGCTTAAGGCAACTGCTTTGTTTGACCTCCTATTCCTCTCCAGAGTATGTTCTTCGGCTTCTAACCGACGATCGTCTGCCTTCCGATGATCCTGAAGAAAAGACAAATTCAAGCGGTTAACTCAGACTGCTAAGGTCGAAGCTTCTGGTTTGTCGCCATTTTCCTGCAAGTAAGAACACATCAATTGAACCATTAAGTTACTTCAGAGCATTAGAATAGGAGGTGGTCATTTAGCTGCTCAAGCTTATTTTGCCATTCAGTTAAACCATGGCTTCTCTTTATTGTAATACCACCCACCTACTTTAATACTGTAACCTAAATAACTTTGAATTATGGAATTCCGACAGTGCAAATAAACGCCATTCGGCCCAACAAGTCTGCACCAACCTCTGAAGAGCATCCCATCCAGACCCACCCTATCCCCACATTTCCCATGGCTAATCCACCAAGCCTGCAAATCCCTGCACACTATGGGCAATTTAGCATGGCCATTCCACATAACCTGCACATCTTTGGACTATGGGAGGGAACCAAGGAACCCCCAGCAGAACCCAGGGAGAATATGCACACTCCACACAGTCACCAGAGGCTGGAATCAAACCCGGGTCCCTGGCGCTGTGAGGCAGCAGTGCTACCCATTGTGCCACCTTTACCTAGCAACAATACTTTAATTTGCCCAGCAATAATACTTTAATTTGCCCAGCAATAATACTTTATCTCTTGTACTGGTAACAGAGACACAATTATCCAAATCAAATAGAGCTGCACTTTGTCAATGAAATGTGCATTTATGTTTTAAATTTACAAGCTCCACTGGGGATTCCCACATCCAATTTGATAGCTTCTTTCACAACTTCCTCTCATGCTCTAGAACTCCCATGGCACCACTCAATTACTGTAGTCTCATAGCCAGAGAGGGAGCTGAGAATAGACAGACATGATCCAAACTCCAGCTGAGAACAGAGCCTTTGGTGCCCATCATGACTTTCCATTTCAGGAACCAGTTTACATGATCTTTGGTCATCAAACAGAACAGATGTATAGCTACAAAAGACAAGGTGCTCCTTACACTGTATAGCTACAAAAGACAAGGCGCTCCTTACACTGTATAGCTACAAAAGACAAGGTGCTCCTTACACTGTATAGCTGAAGGTGAAATAAAAACCAATCTGGGGAGCAGGAGAATGAGGGTCAAAACATATAAATTGTCACAAATAAACTGCACAAGCTAAATTCATTCATTGCATTTTAATCTCACCACAAGTTGTGAGTGCCGTTGGAGTTCAAGTGCTTGTGCCCGCTGTTGTTGCTGTTGTTGTTGCTGTTGTTGCAGCATGTAGAGTTCCTGCTGTCGAAGAAGCGGGGAGCGAGGGTAGACCGAGAGCTGTCCTGGATGCTGCATATGTGATGTGGGCGCTCTCGCCGGGTAGATAGGAGGCCAGAGAGAATGTGCAGGATCCATTACTTCAGCTGGAGAACCCCAGCAAACAAAGAATTCCATTTAGATAATATCACAGTGCACTCAAAGACATCCTGTTGTTCTGAGATATTACAGTGTTCATTCTGAAATCATTTTGCATTGCAATCAATTCACAAGATATCAAATTTTACATAGAAACCAACTTAGTTCCTCATAAAATTGAATGATTTAATGCAAAAATGAACAAAGAAAAGGTTCACATTTGGAGTCAATCTTAATCTAGTACCCAGTAGGTTTCATTAGGTTACATTGGTGCATGTCAATGATTCCTGACATTCATAACACAGCAGAGGTTTTAACAATGTTATTTTCAATGGTGAGATTCTTGGGCAAATTTAAATGCTGAATTAGAGAACATATTTCAACTTTTGCATCTTATTGCAGCCAACACCTGCTCCCACACACATGCAGTATGTGCAGAGCACAGATCAAAGAGTGCACATTCAACTCAACTTTTGAAAAATCTGGCACTATTTTCTTCTGAATAGGTTGCCACCATTTAGCCTCGAAGCAAAAAATATGGACATATCCAGTGTTCTCTCAATTGTTCTATCTTTGCTGCTGTTCATGACTCATCTTCAGATTTTTTTCTCCTTTTACTCAGGAGTCCCAAGACCCTGGTTAACACTCTCAATCTGTTCCTTCTTTACCAATCATTCAATCCTAACCAATTTCCATTGAATCTATGTGACATTCCTTCAGATCACATACCCTTAATGCTTCCTAGTCTCTTGCGATAGCCATGCTTCAAGGGGCAATACCAATCTGTCAATTCTTCAAAACCTGTTTCTTAAGCTGTCGGTCAAGTCTGGACAATAGCTGAAACCTATTACACTGAAGCACACTATGAACATTTTTAGTCTCACTACCTACTCACTACTCTAAACTCAAACAGAAGTCCTGCATGTCATCCATTTGCTAAAATTTCCTCCAGAAGTGAGTTTTTGACTTCTCTCTCAAAATAGAAGATAGACTAAGGAAGATTATTACATGAAGGCAATCATTTCCTCAGTCATGACTTCTTGTTTTTGATCTCTTGGTTATATCACATCTCTCTATGTTTTCGAAATTATTATAGTCAATGCTCTTCGAAACCTTTCTATCTTGTTTCTTCTAAACTACTAGGTATACTTTCTTTTATGCTGTTCCATTCCTCCCCACTGAGTTGAAGTCAGATCACACCATGTATTTATTCTAACCTATCCTTTCACAGAAACAGGATGTGATGGAACTTCTAAATCTTCTGATGTTGTGTTTTATTATGAGTGCAAAACAATCTTGAAGTATTGAGTACTTCTGGACCACTACCTGAATTTGACAAGCGTGTTACAGTTTATAAATTTCTTACTTGCAAAAGCAATGCTGCAGAACTTTCATTTGTAAGAGCATGAGAAATAGTAGCCGGAGATGAAGGGTTTATGCTCGAAATGTTGATTCTCCTGCTCCTTGAATGCTGCCTGACCTGCTGTGCTTTTCCAGTGCCACACTTTTCGACTCTGATCTCCAGCATCTGCAGTCCTTACATTCTCACAGCTCCTCTAGCCTGTCCCACCATTCTATAGGATCATGACTGATCTTAACTCCTTAACTCCAGGCCTTAACTCCTCACTCATGCCAGCTCCTCATAGTCCTCAACTCTTCAATAGTTCAAAAATCTAGTTACCTCCTCTTTAAATACCTTCAGTGATGGAGCCTTCACAATTCTCTGAGATAGAGAATTCCAGACAGTCACTACTTTTGAAGAGCAGAAATTCCTTCACATCTAGGTTTAAATGAGGATCCTCTTATTCTGTAATTATGTCCAGATTCCTCTGTTAGTGGAAACATCTTCTAAACATCTACTTTGTCAAACCCCCTCAGAATCTTGTATGCATCAATAAAATCTCCTCTCATTTTTCGAAACTCCAATGAATATTTAAGAAAGAGTTGGATAGAGCTCTCAAGGATTGTGGAATCAAGGGTTATGGAGATAAGGCAGGAATAGGATACTGATTAAGGATGATCAGCCATGATCATATTGAATGGTGGTGCAGGCTTGAAGGGCAGAATGGCCTACTCCTGCACCTATTGTCTATTGTCTATTGCTTAACATGTTTAGCCATTCTTGATAAGTCAACTCCTTCTTCCTAATAATCAGCCAAGTGAATCTCTTTTGAATTAGCGTATTATTATAATTTGCAGAATTCTTTGGTAACACGTATGTTAACAATGTACACAACAGTGTAAACAACCAGCTTTGACACATTCTCCGCCGGATTATAGTAAGATACAGAATTACATGCTTTTAACAAGAACCATTCTCAAATGAAGCATAGGGAATACAGTGATTAAGATGCAATACTGTTATCCAGATTCTCAGCCACTCACTCCTTTTGGATCTGGTCATCTATAGGCCTAATGAACTAACCCTAACATTTTATGGAAAGGTGATTGAGTGAATTTGTTGGTGCGTTAGGATAAACTCTGAGGAATGAAATACCTTATCTCTTTCTGCATTTGTTTGTACTTACTTTCAAGTCAGGTTGAGCATAATTTCCTGGAGAGTAAATTTCTATCTTTACATAGTCTATTTATTTAAGATTATCTGAATTAGATTGTTAATGTTCAGTGGTGTCAAGGCAGAACCAGCTTTGATAGGGATTCCTATTTGCTGGGAACTACATTGGTAGCACTGGTCTTCATCCTCCCAATAATTCCATGACTTTCATCCTGCGTAATTAAGTTTAGATTGTGATAATCTTTAACCTTTATTCACTTCATACATTAATGATCTTAGATGAAGGAACTGAAGGCATTCTGGCTATGTATGCAGACATTACAAAGATAGGTAGTGGGCCAGGTAGCATTGAGGAGCCAGGGAGGCTGCAGAAGGATTTGGACACGTTAGGAGAGTGGGCAAAGAAGTGGCAGATGGAGTACAACTTGGGAAATTGTGAGGTCATGCACTTTGGTAAGAAGAATAGAAGTATGAACCGTTTTCTAAAGGGGGAGAAAATTCAGAAGTCTGAAGTGCAAAGAGTCTTGGGAGTTCTAGTCCAGGATCCTCTCAAGGTAAACTTGCAGGTTGAGTCAGTAGTTAGGAAGGCAAATGCAATGTTGGCATTTATTTTGAAGGGACTTGAATATAAAGCAGGGATGTACTTCTGAGGCTCCAAAAGGCTCTGGTCAGAATACATTTAGAGTATTTTGCGCAGTTTTGGGCTCCATATCTCAAGATGATATACTGGCCCTGGAACATGTTCAGAGGAGGTTCACGAAAATGACAAGCTTAACATAGGAGGAACGTCTGAGGTCTCTGGTTCTATACTCAATGGAATTTGGAAAGATGAGGGGGGATCGAATTGAAACTTACAGAATATTGAATGGTCTTTACAGAGTGGATGCTGGGAAGATGTTCCCATTGTTAGGAGGAACTAGTACACTAGGGCACAGCCTTACAGTAAAGGGAAGACCTTTAAGAATGGAGGTAAGGAGCAACTTCTTCAGCCAGAGAGTGATGAATCTATGGAATTCATTGCAACAGAAGGCAATGGAGGCCAGGTCATTGGATATGCTTAAGACTGAGATAGATAGGTTCTTGATTGTCACGGGGATCAAAGGTTACCGGAAAAAAATGGGAGCAGACTCGATGGGCTGAATGGCCTTATTTCAGCTCCTAAGTCTTATAGTCTTATGAACCCTGAATTAGTACTGTGAGGCAATTTGTAATGCATTGAAAGGTTGGTATAATCTGTAGTTGTTTTCAGGAATGTTTGAAAAAAAATTGAGTTTATATCAATTATAATGTGATCAAATTGGATCTTGGACAATAAATACTGTTCCATGTGTCCAGTGACACTTAACCTGGAAGGAGAATCAACAGGAAGAAATTTAAGAAAGAAGCCATATGGCTGGCAGACAAAAAAGGAGCTATAGACATAAAGGTTCAAGATAAGAAGTTGAAGGATGGAGGGCATCAACACACAAATAGGATACTTGAGGAATACAGTGAATTTTTGAGGAGAATGAGCAGATCACCCTCCAGGTGTTTGACAGCAAAGGGGTAACAGCTCTTGGACGCACTGTGCAAGCTGGCTAAAAAATATTTAAAAACTACATGAACAGCTCAGAGACATTAAAGACCTGGGGAGTTTTCCAGAAGAGGATAAACAATGAACTGGGGTCTGATTGTTTGGTAGGTTGAAAAATAACTCACAAAACCACATCATCAAGACTGTTGTGAATCAAGGGAGAGGGGTTTACAGGAGTGCGTCTTACTGACAATAACTGTACTCATAAAACTGGGAGGAGAAAGCTGTGGTTAACTAACTCTTCTGACCTGCCATGTGTAAATGAAGAGCAGCATATTGTGGAACTGTGTAGATACGTATTTCTAACTTATGTTAAAGAAAAAGCTACGAAGATGGAATTTTGCTTTGAGAAGTCATTCAGCAAATTTGGTGGTTTTGATTTATGATTTTCCCCTTGGGCATCGTGACAGGATCAGATTCAAGACCCTTGGTCATCCTTTCTCCTCTCAGTACAAACATGCAGGATCAAAGAATACATGGCACAATAGATTTTTAAAATCTATTTTAAAATGGATGCTATGATCACAGACCATGTGAAAAATCATGTTTTTTTGTGAGGGGTTACTTTATTTAAATCTGTTTATACTTTGAAAAAAAAATGCTTGTGAAGATTCGGATAATGTTAAATACAAAACATATGGATCTGATTTTCAATACATTTCTAAATATGTTCTAATTATATATGTCAACCGAAAATGATATGGTATTAAATTCTGCAAAAGGAGAATAATTTGGCCATTCTGGGGTTTGAAAGGGAATATGTTTCACCTCTTCATGACATGATGAACTAATAGCCTATTCTCTCATTGCTCCTTGCTATGTTTATTGTGACACTTCAACACAAAAGACAACAGGAAGACCACAACACGTCCAATTCACCTGAAGTTTTTTGAAAAACGTTATTTGTGGACGAAATAACCTTTTTCAAAGTTAACAATATGTACGGATTCACATGACCTAGATTCTCTAGGAAGGACTTCCTTTTCCCATCTGGTCTTTATTATGTAGACTTTTAAAGCTCATTTAATTTTATTGTTATAAATTATGAAAAGGAAAGGAAATATCGAATGAACTGCTTTATCATTAAATCTCTTTCACATTGTGGTTTCCTGCATTATAATGTGCACCTTATTTCTACAGAACTACACCCATGTACATGCAAGCTAAAGAGAGAAAAAGACAGAACTTATATTTAAATATGTCTTAGCACATCCAACGGGCATCCTAAAGGGTTTCGCGACCACATCTGTTTACAGTAAAATGAAGCACTATGTAACCATGGCAAAAAGGATGGGGTCAGGCATGCACATTTTCAGGAACAGTGATTTTGATGCTAATTGAATTACATCTGTTCATCCTGTTTAAATAATATGAAATAATCACGGAAAAAGTGTCAAAAATAAAAGATGAATTTTCCGCCTCTAATCTGCACACTATTAACACAGTGCATTACCGAGGTGATGAGGAGTTGGGTGTGGTGCTGGTGGCTCAGTGGGAAGGATAACAAGCTGGGCTGAGGGATCTTGGGAGAGTGGGAATACTGTCTGCATGGCACTTGGCATCGATGCTGGGAATCCAGGTGGTAGATTTGAATGCAGAGCTGGGTGACCGATTCCTGTGTTGGTGAATAAAGAAAACAATCATTTGTAAAAACAAACTGAGTAAAGAAAGGTTAAAATGTAAATATTGTGATGCACAATTACAGGGAATGCATTGCTCTGGTCATTATGTGCAGTGAGTTATCAAGCACCTACTTTTAAATGCATCTGCTGTGTCATTATACAATATAACCAAAACAAAATCTTCTCCCATGTGTTCCAGCATTTGTGCAAACTTCCCATATTCAGCTATCACTCACTAGTAAAATATTTGTCCTTTTTAAGCACATTGTTGATAAAATGTCTCACAGTGATAATGCCAAAGGAAGCAAGAAAAGAGAACAGGTCATCTGATCCATCACTATTTGCTCCATCCACAGATCATCCACAGTTCTATCAGATGTCTAACAAACTCCATCATGAAAGAAATTAAGCAAAATGCATGCTTTTGTATTAGCTTTAAACAAAATGGGAAAAGGGTAATGCAATTTTCTAATATAAACTGATAGTTTGACATAACTTAAATGAGAATGAATGATAAGTGTATACACATTGAACCAGGGTCCATTAAATGTACGCACATAAAGGGCTATTCGCTTTTGCAGCTTAGTTCACTTTGAACTTTACTGATTTTCATTGTTCTGCTGGGCACACAGTATCAGTGTTATCAGCAAATTTTGTATCACAGGAATCTTCCTCCTCCATATAATTTATGGTCAATTAAGTTGACTCGTTTGATGAATTTGCGAATGGGAGTGAAACTAGAAAGAAAGTAATTTAGAAAAGAAAGGACAGGCACATATCCTTCCACAGGGAGTAACAACAAAGCAAGATTATGAGATGACTTCAACACAGCAATAATGCCTTTCTCCCTCTTCATTTCTTGTTTTTACATTTCCCTCCCATTATTTCCTCACTTATCTGATTGCATTTCTGTGAAGTGTTTTGGGACATCTTGGTACATTCAAGGCACCAAATAAATGTTTGTTGGTGTTGCTGTTCAGTTGGCTGGCCAGCTGGCTTGTCATGCAGAGAAATGCCAATAGCATAGATTCAATTCCGGCACTGACCAAGCTGATCATGAAGGACTCTCCTTCTCAACCTCTCCCATCGCCTGAGGCAAGGTGGCCCTCAAGTTAAACCATCACAAGTTATTCCTCTCCAATGAGAGAGAGCAGCCCTATGGTTTGGGGCAGCACGGTGGCTCAGTGGTTAACACTGCTGCCTCACAGCACCAGGGACCCAGGTTCAATTCCAGCCTCGGGCAACTGTCTGCGTGGGTTTCCTCTGGGTGCTCCGGTTTTCTCCCCCAATCCAAAGATGTGCAGGTCAGGTGAATAGGCCATGCTAAATTGACCATAGTGTTAGTTGCATTAGTCAGAGGAAAATGGGTCTGAGTGGGTTACTCTTCGGAGGGTCGGTGTGGACTGGTTGGGCTGAAGGGCCTGTTTCCACACTGTAGAGAAGCTAATCAAGCTAATCATTCCAAGACTGTGGAGACATTCACCCTTACCACTGAAGCTAGGAAATGAAAGTCCACCTGAAATCTGTGCAATAAAACTTCTCCTCAACCATTTCGAAACTATTTGTCTCTCAAAAAGAGTTGATAAAGTGTGCAGCTGTGAAAAGCACAACAGGTCAGGCAGCATCAGAGGAGTAGGGGAGTTGACATTTCAGGTCAGAACCTTAGAGTTTCCTTGTAAATACTTCTATCCGCCATGCTTGCCAGGTGGTTGCAATGTAATTTTGTTTTACAGATTTAAACTGTTGTGAGGCCAAAGGATCTTTTTATGAAAGATATGATGGCATGTTGGTTACAGAACTAAATGAGTTACTTGGATGCCAGAATTCACACTACGCAAAGTGTGCATGTTCGAAACTAACCAGGGCAGGTTGAGAACTGGAGTTCTGTTTAAAGAAGCTGGAAATAAAGAGGTGCAGCAAGTGAAATTGAAGCTGTCAGATTGTTATAAAAACCCAACGAGTGCACTATTGCCCTTTGGGAAAGAAAAGCTGCTGACCCCACCCAATTGTCCTCTAACTGCTTTCTAAGGTTGCCTTAAGGATGGACAATAAATGCCAGTTTTACCAGCAACATTCCACCAATAGTTAGAATAAACATTATAAGGGGAAAATGGAAAAACACACAGCAAAAATAAATGAAGGGTCAAAGGAAAATAAGCATAACTTGCTGAATAATCCTGTAAAAATAAAGATAATCAGGAAAGGTTTTCTGAAACTAAATGAAAGGCATTGTAATGTTTAAAAATGAGCCACATAAAAATAGGGAAAAACAGCATGAGTCATACAGAAATTATATAATTTATCCAGATTACCATCCAAATCACACATCATTCTGTTCTGTATCATCGCTTACAGAGCAAGATTACTTTGACAGTTTCCCAAAACATCGAAATTTCTGCCTTTTTAAAAATTTCTCAGAGTTGCACTTGAAAACAGAGAACTAGTTTTGCTCTTCAAACAGGTAAAATTGTTATTTAGCATAACCACTTCCAGCTAAATATTTTTAACAAATGCGTGTAATTATTTTGGAAAAGACATTAGTCCCTAACCATAAATAAATGTACTTCTGAAATTTGATCTCATTAGTTTAACTACCAACAATAATAATTGTAAGGATAATAGTAATGTTGCCCTGTTGGAATCGTCTGGCAATTATTGGGATCAGTTATAATAACACAGTGGGTGGGTTAATGTTACTAGGTGGTACAGCAATTGCCAGTTATTCTGGAATGATTCTTTTATGAATAATTTTATGATATTTACATGCGTTCTGCTGTAGGAGATTTGAGTGCATTAAACTCAAGGTAAAGACATCATTAAAATAAGTTAATTTGATCAGCAATGAATGTAGTAAATCACATTGGACTGATGTGGTTCCAAAACAAACTACTGCAAAGTCCACATGGGTATGATTTCTGTTTATCAGGTAGAAAGGAGACATGCAATTTAGCCAAATCCAAAAAGCTTGAAGATTCTTGGCTTAGGGAACTCCAAAAATGTGACAGGAGGTGGGGCACCTAGATAGGGGGAGAACATGATTTGCGTTCTCTTTCCTTCTCTCTAATTTTGGGTTTTAACAAGAATTATTGCTAATTTTTTTTGGCCTTTGCAGCAAAAAGAGCATCTTGGGTAGGTACTCAAATTGGCAGTGATGTCCCACAAGGATCTGTGTTAGGGCCTCAATTATTCACATTATTTATTAACGAGTTGGATAATGGCATAGAAAGCCATGTATCAAATTTGCTGATGACACAAAGTTAGGTAGCATGCAGACAGTGAAGATGATAGCATAAAATTACAAAGGATATTGACAGATTAGGTAAGTGGACATAGCTTTTGCAGGTGGAGATCAACGTAAGCAAATATGAGGTTATCCATTTGAGAAAGGATAGATCAGAGTATTTTCTAGATAGTATTGAGTGAAATACAGTGGATGTCCAAAGAGACTAAGGGTTTCAGGTGCATAGATATTTAAAATGTTGCAAATAGATGCAGAAAATATTCAAAAAAGCTAATGGAATGATAACATTTATATCTAGAGGATTGGAGTAAAAGGATGCAGACATTATGCTGCTGTTATACAAAACCCTACTTGGAGTATGGTGAGCAGATCTGGGCACCACACTTTAGGAAGATTATATTGGTTTTGGAGGGAATGCAACATAGGTTTACAAGAACAATACCTGGACTTCAGGGAGTACATTATGAGGAGAGATTATACAAATTAAGCCTGTTTCTCTAGAATTTAAGAATGTTAACGTATGATCTTATCAAAGTCTTCAAGATATTAACAGGAAAAGCTATAAACAATTTCCACTAGTTCTAAAACTAGGGGACACAGTCTAAGAAATAAGGTCAGACCAGACAGGAGAGATGTTAGGAAGCACTTTCACGCACGAAGTGGTATGGTAGATATTTGGAATTCTCTTCTACAAATGGCAGTGGATGCTAAATCAGTTGTTAAGTTTAAATCTGAGATGGTTAGTTTTTTTGCTAAGCAAAGGAATTAAGGGATATGGGCCAAAGACAGGTACATGGAGTTAGGCCCAAGATCAGCCATGATCTCACTGAATGGTAGAACAAGATCAAGGGCTGAATGGCCTACTTCTATTCATATGTTCCTATTTGTTATGTGAGTTAAGACAATACATTGTACCAGTAAAGTCGAGAGTATGGTGCTGGAAAAGTGCCCAGGTCAGCATCTGAGGAGCAGGAGAATCAACGTTTTGGGCATAAGCCCTTAATCAGGAATGAAGGGCTTCCTGATGAAGGGCTTATGCCAAAAACATTGATTCTCCTGCTCCTCGGATGTTGCCTGACCTGCTGTGCTTTTCCTGCACCACACTCTCGACTTTGATCTCCAGCAACTGGAGTCCTTACTTTCTCCTACTCTCCCTTCTCACAGTCATAAGCTCAGTCAGTGAGGTGGGCTGGTTGATCAAGCGAACTCTGTACCTTGAGTATCATAGACCTGCTTGGCTTTTCTGCTGGATGCCACAAAGCACTGGTTTGGTCTAAACCTTAAATAAAAATCTGAAGGAAATTATGCAGTTGGTCTGTCAATTTAATCGTAACGCAATTTTCATTAACGTCTCGCAATATTCCTGCTATCAGGTAATCACATCACTGATTCTTCAATATGAGACAACTCCAGAATATTCATTAAGTCAAACATTGCTAGGAATGACAAGAATTCTCTGTAATCCAGCAGAAAACTGATCTCTTATCTCCTGCAATAAGCAGAAGAATTTCACATTTTCCCCTGAATTGAAATACTTGGATTACGTTAGCTTAAAACAAGAAATAATTTTTAGTTTTTCTCATACCCTCCAATTTTTAGCACATTGAATTATGAGAGGTTATTAACTGATGAAGATGGAGGACAAGAAACTAAAGCAGTTCTATATAAATTTCAAATAATCACAAAGTGAATTAAGGACAAAATTAGGAAATGCCATCACACTGACAGAATTAACTTTTGTAATTCTTTACCACAGGCTATTGTTGAAACAGAATCCATAAATTATTTGAAAAGGGAATTAGACAGTTGATTGAAAATGGAACAATTGAGTAGATGGAGAGGGAGTAGGAGAGTGAGGTCAGAATTAAGTGGTTCTTATGGAGAAAAACAACAGTACAAACTGCATGTGTCAAACGGTACATTTCTGAGCAGTAATATTTTATAATTCTTCACAGCGTGCTCAAAGCAAAGGCAAATTTGATGATCTGTTTTAGGGCACTGTTCTGATATTAAACACAACAAATCCTGGTGCCCCAGTCACGTTTTGTGTTCCAGATGCTGCATTTCCAAACTCAGCAATGAGACCTACTGATGGGTTGTGTGTTCCAGCAAAAAAGGATTATCTTGTAAGAGTAGTAATCAGATACTCCCTTGATTCTAATTTCAGGATTACTTTGGCGGCTGATGTAGAAGACCCACTTTGGAAAACTTAAAACTTGTAGACCCACTCGACCAAATGTGACCACCTCATATGCTTTTCCTTTGGGAATGACATGCTACTTTTGTCAGGATAAATGGGAATGAGTTAGGTGAGTAAGCCATTTTGTTTTCTCCTGTCAGTTTGCTTTCCGGTATAATAAAACGGAGCCATTCAACTTCTGTAACGAATCTGCATGCCCGATGTTTTGTTTGTGGAGCTTTCAATACTGATTGAAAAGTGAAAACACATGTGTGGATTTGAGCGTGACCTGAAAAAGAGGATCTTCATGTGGCTATGTTACATTCCAAACAATCTACAAAGAACAAAAAAGGGTTGGCAGCAGGAAAATTTTTGTTGAACAAGATGGAATTGCACCTTACAGAGAGAATACTGCACTCAGGTGACATTAAAAAAATACTCCTTTCATGGCTGCCTCCATTCAGTTCTGTACTGATCTGACCTGAGGGCTCTCTGAGCCAAGGGTCTTCCTAATTCCCTGGATTATAATAAATAGGGTCTGCCCACCACATTAGGTAAACAGAAACTGAACCCATGCAGATCTTTAGTCAGCAGCTTTTAAATGACTAATTCCATTGAAAGATATCTATATTCTGGCAATCACACTTGCCTGGATAGAATTAAGGCAAATATTAAGTTTGAAGTCACAAGATGTCCCTCACACCTAATTTTCGTGGTTCGAGACAACTTCAGCATTTGTGAAACTATTTGCATGTGGCAATTGGCTGGTGTACATTCTAAGCAGCTGACAGTACCAATTGAACTTCCTGCTTTCCTTCACATTTATGCATTGTAACTCCAGACTTTCACTTGACAAAGGATGTCTTTCATGTTGTGACTGAAGCATGAATAATACGGTATTCACTTAAAATGTGGGGTTTTATTTTTGCTCCAGCCCAAGATTAATTCTCCATAAAAGTTGCTCATCTCCTCAACAGCTGCATGAGATGTCAGAGTGTTTTCCTGGGCTGTTAAAACCATACATGATTTCACCACAGCTTTCTGTCATGACTAGTTCATTTGTACTTTTACGCTTCACTGCATGTAACATATATGTGGGGTTAGTCTCCTGTCAACCTGATCATTTAGCAATTTTCAACTAAACGTCTTTGGTCAACACTCAGCTGGAGTAATCAAATGATCGACCAATGTATATAAAAGCTCAGACAGAGAGAAAGATGTATTGGTACATTGACCAAAACATTAAAGAATATTAACACTGCAGGCAATTACAGGGTTTATATTTCCTGGTTTCAGGCAACCTACATGTAACATTTAGCAATAAATGTAATATTAGGAAATTTCTTAAACTAAGTTTTGCTTTTTTATATCCTTTTCCAAAATATATTTTATGCACTTATATTTAATGGAATACAAAAGGAAAAAAAAAGTTGTCCATTGTTATCGGTTGTGGACTGGATGCCAGTGTGAAACGTGTTATAGTCATGGATCACTTTCTACCATAAGTTTGTACATTGTTAGTTAATAAATGTAAGATACTGACCGTATGAATGCCCACCCATCCACACTGAGGGGCTGCCTGTCCTTGGAAGCCAATGTGAAGGCGTAAGGTGAGGATGTGCATTGGGATCAGATCCTAGTTGGTTAGCTTGCAAAGATGACCCTCCAGTGACCATCAGGTTTGCATTTAGGTCTCCAGGACAACCATTAGATGGACGGATTCGTGCAAAGTCCACAAGTTCCTTGTTTTCCCTGAATTCAACAAAAATATTTTGGTTTAGTAACGATTTGCTCCTCTTCGTCATAGAAGAAGCATTTTCACTGCTTGGACCTCCATGGTTTAATGAAAAGGCTCACCATCATCTTTTCAAGATCAACTGGAGAAGGGCAGTAAGTGCCAGTGATAACTATATTTTCAACGAATCTTTGGTATTTGGATTCTGAACCCAACCATGTTCTTAGGGACATCATTTTAATACTTTTTTTTGTGCATCCTCTCACAACTCACATTTTCACTAATTGTGGAATTATCTAATTATTCTTTTGGAATATTACTATTGGCTCCCAATGAAACACATCATTGACACACACAGCTGGGGCCTAATCCTTGCAGTGGCTGCTGTTAAGAGCCTGCCAACTTGAGAATGGCACATTTATTCCTACTCTCCGCTTTCTATATCTTAACCAATCCTCAATCCATGCAAGGGCATTTACTCCAATCTCATGTACTTTAATTTTGTTTACTTAGCTCCTTTCCAGGGCTTTATCCAAATACACCACATCCGCTTGTCTCTCCTTATTGATTCTGTTCCTAATATTCTCAAAATTCTCTTACCAGTTTTGTTAAACCTGATTTCACCTTTCTAAATTGATGTTGACTCTGGCCAGTAAGACAATTATTTTCTAAACATTCAGTTATCCTAGACATTGACTTCTAGTATCTTCTGTTACTGACATAAAGCAAACAGGTATATAATTGCCAGTTCTCTCTCACTCCTTTCTTGAACAGTAGGGTTACATTTGGAACCTTTCACTTTGCAGACCATGTTCCAGAATTAATAGAATTGTGAAAGATGGAAGTATTCTAACTCACAAGTTATTCAGTAAAGCATGTGTGTGGACAATATGAAGAGTATTAACAAAGACAGGCATGTTCATTTTGTGTTGTATTACTCTAAGAAAGACCTTACCGAAGAAGCTGATCCCTTTCCCTGTCTAAACGTGACAGCCCCATTCTTTCCTCACGAAAATGATTGTTTTCTTCCTCTGCTTCCAGGTCTATGACATAGGCAGAGCGTGATGATCCTGTTAAAGGTAAAGTTATCATGAGCAGCTAACCAGCGGCAAAGAAAATCCATGCTAACTTTGTTGCAGTGGTACAGTTTTAATATGAATTACAGTCAGAGCAGGTTCTTAACAAAATGAACAGTTTTAATTGTCAAAGAAAGATGTTCAATGCAAGGTGCTTCTGTTTCGTGACAGTTAATGTGCATTGCCATTGGTAACTGCATGAAATTCACAAGAAAAACATACATATGCCTTATGAAAAGGTACCAATGATTTCCTTTAGTTGTTTTGGGGGCCACTTCATTCATAAACTTTCAAAAAAAATTTTCAAGCTTCACATCCAGTTTTTAGCTGGATCAAATTCACCGTGGCACGGTGTGTGAAAAGTATGATCAGGAATTAACTTTTCAATACTGAGATCCTTTACAAATTTTATAAAGAGTAAATTTTGGTCAAACATCTGCACAAAAGCAATAAAAACTGAAAACTACTAGCTAATTGATAATATCAGAAAATAGCAAACATATGTGGTGCTTGTGTATAATTTCAAGTTTTAAGCATTTATACTTTCAACTGGATGTGTTTACTTCCGCTACTAATCATGAGACTCTAAAATTATACTAGGATACTGTGAAACAGACATGTTACAACTTTTTTGGATTTTAGAGAACTTGGGGGTCAGTTTTATCACAATTCAGCACAAGTTACCTTCAAACTGGAAGGAAGGACAGCAAGCACAAGCTGTTAACATTGGTGGACACAACTAGCTATTGGATACTGGACAATGTCAAACTTCCATGACTGCAGGTGAAACACTTCAGTCTAATAAACAAACAATTTTGTATGAAGCTGAAGCAGCCAAAGTAAGACCAATTTAATTAATTTGCACATAGAATACGTGACTATTCTGGGAATAAAGACTGCACCCATGCTATTCGGTGATTACGTCACATTGAGGATATTGCCCCGTGATCTGGAATGCATGGTGTCATTCTGGCTTGCTTTCATCAGTGTTCCCAGGGATAATAATGACCAGATTTATGAAAATAATTTTAAAAATTAGTCGAGATTGTTAACTGAAAAACTAGTTGACCATTTGTTTTGGTATTTAGCAATACCTCACCTTTTAAGCCGGGAAGATGTCGGTGCTGTCTGTTGGACTCTGCACTACAAGGCAGATCATGCTTGTTCTGGTTGTCTTTTTGTCTTGCAACAGCCACTGCAATGCCAACTGGAGGCTGCCGTACCTCACCGTCACCCTGAGATGACTCGCTTTCCCTTCCTTTGGCACAGTCTAGACGCTCCAAATCGAGGTTCGATTTCCCGCTTTGGAATTTGATCTCCTGATGGACACAGCTGGCCCGGATGTTTCCCAGGCCTCCGAAAGGGGTCTTCTGCCCAACGATCAACGCCTGTGTGCCTGGGGGAAATGAGCTGCTGTATTTTAGTAGACTCTTCATGGCTGAGACTTCATCAGTCTGACCTAACATGTCTTGGTTGAGCACAGACCCTTGTGACAACATTGCTGCCTGCTGTAAACTTGAACTGAAAGGGTCAAGATAGGAACTTTTCCTGTCTTCGCCCATTGGAATCTGAGGACTCTGCCATGATGGTATGTGAGATCCATTGTAGCTCATACAACTGAGCTCTGGTGGCCTTCTCTTCATCTCTGAACCACTTCCTATGTGCTCCACCTCAGGAAGCTTATGGTGCTGGTGCCGTATCCTGGCCACTTTCTGCCCCTGTGAATCTTTTGAAGCTTTCTCGTGTGCGTCACTGCCATGCTCCCGGTCCAGCACGTAACTGGAATGGGTAAGTTTGGCACAGCATGTCTCCAGCTCCTTCGAACAGAAACAATCCTGAGACTGTGGCATAACGTAAGTGCTACCTTTCCCTGAGGGGCCCTTGGCTGCCTGAGGTGTGAATGGCATCACCATCTGTGCACCAGTGCTGCTAACACACTGTTGTTTGGATTTTATGGCTGAATTGTGGGGCCAGTCCATTCCTTTACCATCGAGCTTCAGAGATGTGTGCGAATTAGGAACAGTCCCAATATCAGACCTCTCTGTGCTTTTGTCATGCATCTTCTCCTTCCCCATATTTCGGTTGACCTTGCAGTTTTCTGCAGTGACTTGAAATGGTCGGCTTTTGTCACTGAAGTGTCCCACTGAAGGCACGTACGTAGGACCAGTGACCTTGAGCTCCCTGCTGGCCTTATCTTGAGTAGGGTAAAAAAGGTCTAAGTTGGAATGAACCTGCAAACAGGGGAATGTTCCAGAGGCTGTGCTAGATGATGAAGGAATGTTGGACAGGGAAGAAGGAACAGAGTACGCAACAGAATGGTGCGGAGTTTGCCAACTATCTGAGCATTCGACATGCACTGGACCAGATGGGCCGTTTTCTCGGAAATCCCTCTCAAACCTTAAGCTCTCTTTGGTACACCTGCCTGGGGTATGGATGTCCATTTGCCTCGGTAAAATCCCACCAATATTAGTGCAGCTTGCTAATAAAGTTTTATTGGAATCTCCGTTCATAACTTTGGAGTTTGTTAAACAGCTATTGAAGTGTTTATTTCTGTTCTCACACATGCTATTATGCATATTTGTTATGTCTTCTTTGCATCTGACATCTGGTGTCAGAGGCAGCACAATTTTATGCCTGTCTTTTCCATCGTCTTCTGAATGTCTCTCCTTGTGTGTTCTTTGACTGTTCAATGAGTTGGCTTCATTTTTACTCATCCTTTCTTTATTAGGTTCCTTTGAGGTCAGGAGTCTGTCAGTTTCCTTGATCGTTTTGTGGGAGTGGCTTATCTCTCTGTCTCGGCTGCAGGAACCAATGGGATGACTGGGTGTGGCTCGGGAAATCGAAGGAAAACTATGATTGGTCGAGAGCAAGGTTGGCTGTCCAGGTAAATTCCTCAGATAGAAACCATCTGCAAATGAAGGAAGACTTCACAAGATCAGGGTAATATAGGATAACATCATAATTAATGACACTTCCTTCTGCTTTCTTCCACTGCTTACCTGCTGCTTAACTTATAGGACATAGTTCTATATCATTATGAGATGATTTTAAAAAAATATATGGATAACATATTTTGCCTGAAAATTTTCTCTGCCATTTTTCTTCTTTCCCTTTCTCCCCCGATGGCACAGACTGCAGGATGTTTCAAAAACATCAGTAACCATCTGGTATCTCACCCAAATGGGTTTCTGAATAGATTCTTCCAGCACATGCATGAGAATCCTGGGGATACCCTCCAAAGGTTTCTCTTACTATGGACAGCCACAACATGGAAAGTATACTTGCTATTTCCTAAAACACGCTCCTGATGAGCAAGGTCCTGAGCCAGGGTTGGCTGTAATTCTGGAAAATCACCTTTTAAAATTCAGTGCACTATACAGCCATGGAATGCATCACAGACAAACATAATGTTGATTTTAATGGAATTAAACACTTAAAACTCCAACAAGAGCAGATAGTTCTGGAGAAACTCAGCAGATCTGGTAGCATCTGTGGAGAGAGAAAAACAAGTTAATGTTTCAAGTCTGATTTGATTCTCATTCAGAGCAGTTCTAAAGAATACCAAAATGCTAGCTATGTTACTCTCTCCACAGATACAGCCAGACCTGCTGAGTTTCTAAGGTACTTTCTGTTTTTATTTCAAATCTCCAAGATCTGCATTCCTTTGCTTTTATTGCAACAAGAGAAGGGTGCCTAGCTTATTGATCTTTCCATAATCCAAAGCAGGAAGGCTAACTACAGGCAGCCAAGGTCTCGATGAACCAAATGGCCTATTCTGCTCTTTCTTCTGATGGTCACTAGCATTTGATCCTAAATGGAGAAGAACCTGTTCTAAAGTTTGCATCCTTTATTTCATATTTTCACTATGCCCTTGGCTGTCATAGTCTGAAGAACATCCTCATGTTCTATAATCAGTCAAGACTTCTGCATTCATTTTGATTTGCATAGTCTCAGTTTTAGTCACTCCAACACTCACGGCTGACTATTCAGCTTCCTGGGCCTCAGGCTCTGAATCCCTTGCTAAATATCTCTGCCCTGCACCTCTTTGCTTTTAACACATTCCTTGAAACTACTCTTTGACTAAGCATTTGGTCATTATTTCTGATTTACTGTCACAATTTTCTTGATAATAGTCCTAGTGAGACACAAGTTTTGCTGTGTTAAGGGAGCTATACAGATAGGAGTTATTAATGTTGTAAGACCGTGCAAGCTTTAATCGAAATATTCTTAAAGCAGGGATGTGAAAATAAAATTAACATTAAGGATTTGTTATAGTGGAAATTATCAAATGATTACATGGAAATGTATCTACGATTTTGCTGTGTTTTGTTCTTGAAGCATGTGAAGCAAATCTGAGAACATAGGAGTGAATTTGATCAACCGGTCTCTATTCAATGCCAAGGAAGTGCTTGAGATTTCTAACAGGTCGAACCTATTAAACTTCAGGGTCGGAATGGATTTTGCACAGATAGTAATGACAGAATACATCTCCCAGTCACGAGACAATCTGGCCTGCCTACTTATGACAAAACAGTCAGTTTTAATTCTCTTTCTCCACCAAGGAGTTTTAGTCATGTGGAGTACTAGACAAGCTGGGCTTGTTCCTTATGAAGTAAAGGAAGTTAAAGGAGATGTCTTTTGAATATTAGGTTAGAGAACATGGGTAATCAAAAGAATCATATTTAAGGTAATTAACAAAAAAATTAGGAGATAACAAGCTTTTGGTTTTATTTCATTGATTTTTAAAAGATATCTAATGAAGCAGATTCAAAGCTATCATTCCTAACAGAATTGGATAGTATGTGAAATGGGAAAAGAAAATCAGGGAAATGGGGAAAAAGCAAGACTGAGGCTCACTGGACATTTTCTAAGAGCAGGTTCAGGCACAAAGAGGTGAATTCCCTCCCCTTGTGCTGAATGATTGTAAATATTCTATGGCTAAATGAAAAATATCTCAGGCACAAACTCACTCTCATTGTGAAAGATGTTATGTCTATCACTCATTGATACTTTTGTTTTAAAACAGACTTTCCCTTGTGAATTTCCCTTTCTCTCTATTTTAGTCTCCTGCTTCATCTTTTTCCCTCCTCTATGCTTCACCTCTCTCCCACCTTACTTTGCTTTATTGCTTTGTGTCTTTGTGTTTGCTCTGCACCATTTCTTGTCTATGAAGTGGATAATAATCACAATGAAAATCTTTATTTTGCTGGAAGCGCTGAGCCTTGTGAACATTTTTAATCCTTTGTGGTCACATGAATAGGATTTGACATCTTTCTGCCATGACTCCAGTCCAATGCTGATCAGGAAATTCATTTATTTGGCTTATCCTAATGACTTCATTGGGACAATCCATTGTTTATATGGAGTCACTTCATTTGAATAACCTACTTATTTGAATTTTATCCACAAAGAGTCTGCAGTGCTGTTTTATTTACATTGCTTAGATTGAAATACTGGAAAATTTAAATTTCTTGATGGCAAATAACTTCAAAGTAACAATTGACTCTCTATTACTGTAATCTGTTAGTGATAATTCTATAGTTTAGGAAGAATACAGAACAGGAACATGTTCTTTGACCCACTATATCTGTATCAACCATGGTGCCATTCTAACCCTAATTCCATTTGCCTGCACATGGTCCAAATCCCTCTATTCTCTGCCTGTTCATGTATCTGTCTGAACGATAATATTCTATTTGCTTCTGCCACCTCCCCTGGCAGAGTATTCCACGCACCTACCACCCACTGCATATAAAACTTGCCTCAAACATCTCCTTGAAACTTTCTCCCCTCTCACTTTAAACTATTGCCTCCTGGAATTTGACAATTTCACATATTTCTACTTTGCTTTGCATTATTCTCAGTTTGGGTAATAATTAAAGTGTATAGTGTCCATGAAGAAGAAATTATTCAAACTCAATATTGAATGGTGATTTTGTGTTTCTGCATACGAATGGGATGCAACAACAGGTGTGAACAAAATTGGGGCTATTGGGGTCTGGCTGCAATGTCTCACATCCCTCTAAAAGCAAAGTGCTTAGCAACCTGCCACCATCTAGAAACATATATGAAGAATGGTCATTTGGCTAGGTTGCTGTGGGCAGACAATGACTGCAGGACTGGACTGTCGAATGAATCACCTCTCAGTGCTAACAGAAAAATGGAAAAATACAGCTTGTTCAGGGGCACTCAACACTTAAATAGAATGCTTACCCGTGGCATTTAGTGCTGACTAAGTTAATAGAGATGCTCTCTTAATGGGGAGGGCAAAATGCCTCACCAAGACCATAACAACAACCAGGCTAGTATTTAGCTAAAGACCTTGCACAAATGTTCACCAACTTGATTTCAGCTTGAGCACCATATACGGTGGCACAGTGGTTAGCACTGCTGCCTCACAGTGCCAGAGACCTGCGTTCAATTCCCACCTTGGGCAACTGTCCATGTGGAGTTTGCACATTCTCTCTGTGTCTGCGTGGGTTTCCTCCGGGTGCTCCAGTTTCCTCACACAGTCACAAAGATGTGCAGGTTAGGTAAATTGCCTGCAGTATTAAGTGTAGGGGAATGGGTCTGGGTGGGTTGCTCTTTGGAGGGTCAGTGTGGACTTGTTGGGCCAAAGGGCCTGTTTCCACACTGTAAGTAATCTAATCGTTACTCTACATATGATGATTAAATTCTAATTTCAGGGTTTACTACATATTTTCTTTCCAATATCTCTTGGATTTTACTTGAAATAAATGGCAAAATGCAAGGTGGCAATTGGAAGCCTATGAAATAGTCCATTAGGTACTATTTAATAAACATATGCAGCAACAATACTTATGCTGAATAGTTATGATTAAAACAAAGTGTTGCAATGCAGATCAAAATTAGGCTTATGATGCGTTAACAGTGATAGACACGGTATTCCGCTGCCTAAATAAAGAGTCTTAAATCCGATAGATAAACGAGTTACTTTCTCTTAAATTGAAATAAAGTATAATTAAAGCTTAATTATATTATTGATACTATTATTTTCTGAACAAAATCTAAAACACATTTACTTGTCCAGATTCTTTGCTCACCTTTCTGCGTATCATAGAACCTGTGTTGGCCATAAAGTACATTGTTGCCGTTACTATGGTGATCCAGGTGGCTCATCGGAAGGAAAGTGGAGGCCAAACTGCTTGAAAACCTGGAATATCCTGGGACTGAAGAAAATATAAGGTTAGAGTTGAATAGCACAGTTTCTTAAGAGTGCGCAAGCGTATTTCCTTTTAGACTATACTTCAGTTATCATAGTCCAAGCAATAAAGTGGTTTTCAAACAAATGTCTTGTAATTGCAAACAGACCATGAAAAAGAAACCGCTGAGGTTTCAGGGCTTCTGTGTATGATGAAAAAGAATAACAAAAGATAGAATCTCCACATTCCCTGTACTTTATTTATGACTGATAAAACTGATTCAACTACTGCACTTTCACAGAGGAGTCTGGCATGTTGCCCTTCACTTTGAGACTCAGTTCAACTGGAGATGATTTATCAAAAAGGTCACTTCTCAGTCTCTCGGAATATTACTGAATGGCAACGAACAATAAATTATAATTAAGGGCAAGTTGAAAATCCTCAGTTTATTACAATCTGTTCTTATTGATAAAATTTATTGGAATTACAAACAGAAGAAGGCCATTCAGCCGACTGCATCTGTACTAGTGCCAGCTCTTTTACTGGAGGCATCTACTGAAATTTATTCCTTTTGTACTTGTATTTCAAATAATTAACCAATTTTCCTTCTAATTATGCTATATAAATAGAATCTTTAGAAGTCACCACAGACCACTTCCTATCAATTTGAAAAACTGTGCCTATTTTGTTTTCTCTATCCACACATCAGTAGAGCCTCACAGAGCATCAGTCTTTCTTTCTTTAAATAGTTTCAAGGGTGGAATCTTCTGCTCTGTCTCACGGTGAGCCTGAGGGTGGAAGGGCATTTAAATAGGCAGGAAGATGGGGTAACTGAACCCTACTGCCATCAAAATTAAGTTCTGGGTGGGAAGGACCATGATAAGCCTTCCTGCCCCATGTGCCAACTGAGACTCAAGTGACCAACTAATAACAGCACGAGGACCTCATCATGCTGCCACTAGGATTAGTCCAGCTGTGGAGGGTGCAGTTACCAGCACAAGAAACCACACAGCCAACCTGCCATTTCCAGCAGGAGAGGGCTTCCTTTACCAAACACCTAAACAAGGGACTGCATGTTGGGAAAAAGGGGAGCAAGTGAAAGGCACCACCAACTTGCCCTTGTTGCTGATTCCCCTGAACCCCTCTCCTCACAAGCCACCAGCTCCTGAAATTCCCTCTCTCCACCCTCACTTACTTGACTGTGACATGGGACCCTGGTGCCAGTCCTTTAAGCTGTGGGCATGCCGTGTTTCATGGTCCCGCTGAGCAAAGTTGGACTGCAATTCTCAGTGAGTGAGACTGTGGCCTCTAAGGCATTGATTCCAAATGAAGGCTCACCTGATGCCTCACCATTGCCTGCCTGCCATGTGGTTTGGCCAATCTTCCCAAAAAGAGGCCAAATTGAACTCTTGCTGGCCGTCTAATCCTTTATGTGTTCACTTGTCAAATTCCTTTTCAATTTTTTTCAATATATCATCTAGTGCGTTCCCTTTATCTTGTAATTCTTTGATGTTTTTTCCAAATCTCTATTAAGGTAGTTTATCAGAGCTTATCCATTGCAAGTTCTCAGAGACTGCCCCCAATCTGTCCACACTTGTATAAATATTCATTAATTTATCCCTCATGTTGCGCTCTATATATCACTTCACTACACCAGTTGAAATTGAGTGCATGGAAGCAATGGAAAATGGGACAGTGCAACCTTCTAATTGGGTCCCAGCAGCTAAAACTCTTTCAAATGTTCTCCTTCCCTCCTACTTTCCAATTACCACATTACTACAAGAGTTTACGCTATATGTCCCTGGATTGCCCACTGTATTAAAGTGAGATGTAGACATTGGACTATGGGAACACATCAATATTTTAGCTTTTCCCAAATGTACTGCTGATATCAGGCGAGAACAAAAGTGGCATGTGCAACAATTGGTCAATAGCAGGAGGAGCACTGAAAGCAAATAACTCATCTCACCAAAGCCTGTCCACCATCTTCAAGTTATAGTAGGTCATGTGGTGGAATATTCCCCACTTGCCCGGACTGGTGCAGTTTCAACAACATTCAAGAACCTCAACATCATCCAGGACAAAGTAGCCTTTCTGATTGGAACCCATCCACTATCTTCAATATTCACTCCTTTCACCACTGCCACACATAGGCAAGACTGGTACCATCTACCATCTGCAGGAGCTTACCTAGATTTCTTCAACAGCAACTTGCAAACCCAGGATCCTTACATTCTAGAAGACCAAGGTCAGCAGGCACATGGAAACACTACAACCTGCAAGGTCCCTTCTAAGAAACACATATTTCTCGACCTGGAAATATATCACCATTCCTTCATTGTTGCAAGGTCAAATCCTGAAACTCCCTCCCTAACAGCACTGTGGGTTTACATATACCACACGGAGTATAGTGACTCAAAGCAGCCCACCACCACCACTTCAGGTGCAACTTGGGATGAGGAATGAAATGCTGGTCTGGCCAGCAACACCAAGATCGTATGAAGTCTTTTTTTAAAAGCCAGCTCGCTGATTATAATAGTTTTCAGTATCTCAAATTTAAAGCTCTCATCCTCTACCCTTAAATCTCTGTGATTTTGCATCTCCCTAATTTTGTGATCTCCTTCAGCCCTACATCATGTCCTTCTTTGCACACATTGTCCATTCCTCCAATTCTACCTCCACATCCTGTTCAAAGTATCCCCTATATCCTCTTTATCCACCATTGACAGCCTTCTCTCCAATCATTTAGATGGCATGATCTTAAACGGCTATCTGTACTTTCATCCATCTCATATGTAACTTTGCCCAATGCTTCAACTATCACTTTTTTCTATCACCAATTAATCCAAGCTTTGACCTCGTTCAGCCTACTGAATTGATGTAACTTCCAGTGCAACACTTCTAGCTTCAACTCTCATTTCTTTATATTCTATTTCCATTACAAACTGAATTCACAAACTGGCCATAAACTAAGGGCTCTCATACCTTCAGGTCCCCTACTTGTCCCTTATTATTAACTAGAACCAGACACTGCAGCTTTTCCTTTTGCTCAACCGGCAACATATCACTTCAGGAAACAGATTTCAATCCAATTCTAAGAAGACCTCCTCATATTGTCACAAATGTTTGTCTATTCTCAGCTCCTGCTGCAAATAGCTTTAAATTGACTACAAATCACATCCTATATTAATTCCCCAATTTCAGTGGTTGACAATGTATTCTGCATTTGACAACACCTTCCTTTATTAATTCTTAATCCAAGCCAGAAAGAGCCTATCTCAGGACTGTGATTCTTTCAAATCTTTTCTTTCAATGCAGTTGCACGAAACATGTCTGTCATTAACAAAGCCAATCCTTTTCTTTCTATGGAATCTTTCCTGAAAACTTTTAATAGCCATGAATATTTCATTAAGAGTCCCACCCCAAATGAAACAAGGTTTCAATAAAGACTATAATATCAAATCCCCCTGCTCTAATTAGTGTCTCTAAACACTGTAATCCTGATCTACTCCTTTGGTCCATATTACTTTTCTTTTTCTTATTAATCTTTCCTTCAACAGCCTTTCAATTCTCTCAACAGGCTACCTGGAACATAATTATTCAAGCTTCTTTGTCCTCAACCCCGCTTATATCCTTACAGTAAACCTTTTCATTCTACTTCTCCCAGAACTTACACAGTTAAACTCATATCTAGGTTCAATTCAATTAATCTAAATTGCTTCGAGTTCATCCATGCTCATGAAAATTAGAATTTGCATATCATGGTCTGGGGTGGGAGGGGTAAGAAGGCTTAATGATGTATGAGTGGACAGGAAGCTTCTTTCAAAGACATTACCCATATTGGGAATAGTTACGCCAAATGGTTAAATTTTGAGTTCATTTTCATAAATGACTGCTCAAAATAAAATTTTATCAATACAGAATTTGAGGAAATCATTGAAACAAAATTTCCTGTCTCTCTTAGCAAGTACTTGCGTTTGGAATTTCCTGTCCTTTGCTGCATCACAATCAAGATGGTTCATTTGAAATGTTGCACTTTTCAAAATCCTGAGTTGTCTGCAGCTTGAAACACCAGCAACATTACTCAGTCGTACAGGAACAAAAAACTGATTATAATGCAAAAAGGCTGTGCAGCCCACACAGGTTCAAATTTAGGCTTTGCCTTTTAAAAAGCCCAGGAAAAAATGCTGTTAATGATCATTTATTAAAATATCCAATCACGGTCACTCTACTTTTCTGAGCCACTCACCTCACTCAGGCTCTTGTTAATTGATATAACCATCTTACGTCGGGTTTCATTTTCATCTGGCTTGATTCCAAATTTACAATAATCAGCCTTGTTCTCACTGTTGTTCTATGGTTTTACTCCCCAAGATAAGGAATTATTTTTATCAAATTCAACAGTAAGAATATAGATTTAAGCTAATAGAAAGAAGGCTAACAGCAGAGTTGAGGAGGTTTTTTTTAAACTCAAGAGAGTGGTGGGAATCTGTAACTTACTGCCTGAAAGACTGGTTGAGTCAGAAACTCTCATAACATTTAAGGAGTGTTCAGATTGGATTGCCTCCAGGGCTATGTGTCACAAGCTGGAAAATGGGATTAGTGTAGTTGGATCCTTGATGACTGGTATAGACATGATGGGCCAAATGGCTTCATTCTGTGCTATAAACGTATTGTATTAATTTTGTCAAGTGAAAGGTATAAAATTCTAACAGGGCTGGACTGATTAGATGCAGGGAGGATATTCTTCCTGATTGGGCAGTCTGGAATCAATGGACACAATCTCAAGATACGGGTAGACCATATAGGGTGAAGATGAGGCATTATTTCGTCACTCAAAGGGCAGTGAACCCATGGAATTTTCCACCACAGAAGGCTGTAGAGACTGAGTCACTGAGTAAATTCAAGGGATTGATGGCATCAAGAGGTATGGGGAGAAAGCAGGGACATTACATTGTGATAGAGGATCAGCTGTGATCCTAATAAATGGCAGAGCAGGCTCCAAGAGCTGTACTCCTGCTCCTATTAGTTTCTATGTTTAACCCTTTCACTGAGATCAATATGTAGTGTGATCTATAATGAAGTGACACTGTCCTGTGGCTGTGCAGTGGTCATTTAGCCTTAGTGACCGACAAGCAAATGAAGTATTAATCCAATCTGCATTCATACCAAAACTTTAAAAAATTTCAGTTTGAAATAACAGGAACATTAGAACACAGGCACAACACAAAGTGTGCATAAAAATTAACAGCAATAGATTGACAGGCGATAAAATACTTCTTGTCTGACAAGTAGAGCAATCACAGTGAAATGTTTCAGTTTTTTTAAAATTCTAGATATATTCCTTGATTACAGCACTGTGAACTATCATGACCAGACCTCTCACCCCAAGGAAGCCGTGTGTCTAAACCTGTCCAGTGTCTCGGTGCCTATTGCAAGACCCAGAACATCGAAGTCACTGCTATCTAGCATCCAGCATGTTACAACACGATCTTTGTTCAGGAGAAGAATAAAGACTGCTATAAGAGCAAGTCAGGTTTGTTCAGCGTTAAGCAGGTACAGCACACAAGATAAGCAAATGTTTACAGTAATTACAACCTCTGCATTCTCCTTGAAATATCAAAACCAGCAGATACTTTCCTGTGTTGACCTTCACATAAAGTGACCCATGAGCCTACATATTTTAAACATGGCTAGCTGTTATCATATGTCTTCAATTAGTTGCATTCCATCAACATCTTCAGATTAATTTCCAAATTTCTTTTTAAAATATCTTGCAGAAAAGGGACAGTAAACAATTTGTCTCCAAAGGTTCCTACAGTTGCAGATATGAAGGAGATCTCTTGATCATGGCAAGACTGTACTCAAGACATGAAATTTTAGGACATTCAGATTTATACAGAAAGCTTTCGGAGACACTGATAAACAAGATAACATAAGTTATTCTGTACTTAACCAGCATTAGTAAATTAATCTAACTTTTGTTCCACAAAAAGAAGATAAAGACACATATTAATATTTTGACATACCAATACAATACATATCACTCAGAACTTGATACATCAATACTTTATTTCACTCCTGTAAAAACTCTAATCAATAAGAGAAAATGTAATAAATAATCCACAATGGATATGTATATCTAATGTTGATCCCCCATTCAACGTTTACCCAATTTGCTTTGCTGTTTTCATCATTCTACTGAAACAATTTGAGTATTTCCCTAAAGCAATTCAACATTTTTAAAGCAAAACATGAGCAATATCAAGAAGTAACTCAGATAACTTCAGCACAAACAGTCTAGTTTTATTCAGAAAGGAGACGGTATGCTAGTATCAGAATTCAACAGTGATGCAGGTAAAACCCAAAGCACTAAAATTTAGAACCCTCGATCTATGCTTCAGCTTGTGTTGTCAGTATAATGATGACCTATTCACCTCATTCTGCCTTCACCAAACATGATGTGGAGGTGCCAGTGTTGGGCTGTGGTGGACAAAGTTAAAAATCACACAACACCAGGTTATAGTCCAACAGGTTTATACCTGCTGGACTATAACTTGGTATTGTGTGATTTTTAACTTCATCAAAACAATACAGTAAATGTTTTTATAGACTGTGCATGCTTTGGATTTAATTATGGTCTGCTGAACAATTCATTTGGCTTATTTTATATATATCTAAAGTTATCCTATATATATTTATGAATTACATCTATGTCTAAAAAAAAGATTTTTATGTTGAAATAGTCACCTTTATGAAATCTTTGCTCTGCCAGTTTTGTTTTTCATCTGCTGTCTGACTCCAGCGGCAGTGCTGTGGCATTAGGGCATGAAAATATAATGGAAATAGCTGCTTCCAAACCAATGGGAATTCACACATCGCAAACAAATCGACATGCTGAAAGGGTTAATATGTAGTTGTTGTATTAAAACTGTCTCCTTTAATTAGGGTTGTTAAAAGTTTAACTGGTTTCACTAGAGCAAATGTGAGTCTGTAAATTCCAACTGCAGATGCTTGACTCCCACATGGAGTCACCTTTCCACTGCAGAAAGTCACTCCCATTATGACAGACGGACATTAAACATCTGTGCTGCTACATTCAATGCACAGTGTAACAATTCCACTTCCAACTACCATAAGACAAATCAGACACCCACTTTACTGTAGAACTGTGGTTGATGCCCCATTAACTGTAATTTCCAAAGTTAATTTGGAGGTACGTTAAGAACAAATTGTAGACGTGACAAAAGTTATACTTGTGGGTGGGCTGGTGACATAATTTTTGTGGAAAAGTGACCTTAGTGATTTTACTTAAACCACTTTCACAGGGTTGACAATAATGAGAAATCATTGTGTAATAGACTACTGTAAAGTACTTTGATTGGGTTTAGAAACCCTACTAATCAATCCTAGCTTTTTCTTGAAAATGCATCCTGGTTCCTTCTCTGTTGCTTTAAACTTTCAGTAACGCTGCTCATTGTGAAAGGATCTAGATCAGGTGGCAAACTGGAGAGTGTTGTGATTGTAATCATGTGATTGATTTAAAGACAGATTCTGCTCATCTCATGCTTCCAATATGGAAGCTTGACAAAACAGTTAGGCTTCATCTGTTTTCTATAATTATTAGATTGTACCTTTCTTCATTCAGGGCAAAGAAATACAAGACAGTTAATGATAAAATTCTCATTCAACATTGTTCATTTCTGCTGAGTTAAATCCATCTCTACTACAACTTTAGCCTGAGTCTGTTCAATCTAACAACACTAATGAGATTTATGACAGATAGAGAGACTGAATTCCTCCACATCCTAAATGAAATCCTTATGATGAAATAATTTTGCACAATTGCATACAATATGGCATATCTAAAATGCCATTGCATTACAGCACATCTAATTAGGAAGAGGGATATGGAAATACATCAGATCTTAACAGAACTATCACAAATTCAGATTAACTTGTACCTTGAATGTCTTCTATTGCTACAGGTCATACATAGGGAAAGTCACTTGTTGGTAAATCGTTACAGATTAGTTATATTCTCATTCAATTAATTATTATTCTACAGTGACCAAAAGAAAATTACATAATCACAGCCTATTACAGTGCAGAAACAGGCCATT
This sequence comes from Chiloscyllium plagiosum, assembly GCF_004010195.1. Taxonomy (NCBI): domain Eukaryota; kingdom Metazoa; phylum Chordata; class Chondrichthyes; order Orectolobiformes; family Hemiscylliidae; genus Chiloscyllium; species Chiloscyllium plagiosum. The sequence goes on along the minus strand of NC_057733.1, from coordinate 34,904,945 downwards.
CGGTCCATTGTGCCTGCTACCTAGTGCCAATTCCCTTATAATTGACATGTTTGTCATTTTGTAAGTCTATCTTTTCCCATGAGAGTGCACTACAGCTTTAAAAGTGAAGAGGAACTATATGATACACCAGTGTGACATGCCCTGCCAAGAGCATGCTCCAGCACTCGCTGGCAGCCACTAACACACTAGAGAACAATGACTTCTGTATTCATACAGGGAGATTGCGAGAGAGAACAAGTCCGTATCAAAAAAAAATCATTTTTAATAGTAACAGCTGTCCCTGGAGCCATGACCCTCACAATGTTTGAACACTGGAGCTCTTTCAAGGAGTGACAAAATAAGCACCAACGCAGCTGTGCGAGGGAACTCATTTACAGTTCGGGCAGATTAACGCACATGTCCTGAATAAGAGACAAGAATTTTGATTTACGGAAGCCAAAGATTAACTCTTGGGGGTCAAAATAATTTGAACACAGATGAATAATGACACACAAGTGTGAAGAGCATCACTGGACACATCCAGGTCAGAAAAATGCTGTTTTTCCATGAAATCTCAGTGTGAATTTGAGTCCTAGAATGGCATTCTAATACCTGTATGTGTGTAAGTGTATGGAAGTACCTGCATTCATACATGTGGTATGTATTTGTATACATATATGAACGTCCGTAAACGTATATGTGTGTGAGTGCATGAAATAATAACATTGTTCAACACAGGAAAAATGTTTTCTATCCTTGTAGTATAGTCCTCAGAACCCAAGATTTAAAATGAACTAAAAAATGGCATCACACCATATAGCCAAAAGCTAAAGTCAAACTGTATGATTTTCATGTTACTTATTAATAAGTCAATGCAATGATATCACATTTAATTGTGCCAGCATTCTGAGTAAGATCAATGTGAAACTATATTATTGGTCTTCCCAGAATAATGCAAACAATGTCGAGGTTCAAAACACAGGATTGAGATCACACTGCATGTCTTATAGATCCAAACTGAAACAGTAATTATTGGCAATCTATCAAGCTGACTTTGAACAAAGTTTTACAATTCCCCAATTTATTTTGTAGATATTGATAAGAATCAAAATAACAATGCCAAAACAACTCTGTTGTTCACTGCATTACACCAACTTGTTTCCAACTCAACTGATGAAATATGATTGTTGTACATTTCTATATGACAACTGAATCATGTTCTCATTAAATTTGTTGGCAATATAGATACCTTTGCCATAGTAATACTATAATGGAAATAATATGGTATTGGTCTCCAATGCCATATAAGTTGGCATTCACAAATAGCAGTTCCACATCATGCTAGTAAGCAATTAAAGCACTATCATTTTGTATTAAATATTTATTAAAAAAAAGCATTAAACTGCTCTCTTCAAATTTTCAATATCATTGCAATATGTTATCAGAACACTCAAAGGATATTTTTCTCATGCTAAGACAACTAATGGCGAAATTAAAATCTCCTAATAATTTTCTCATGCACTCTGAGGGCATCAATATGCTTCTACACATCCTGGAACCTAGACCTACACATCTGATGGCAACACTTTTACAAATGAAAAATTCTTTTTATATACGTGTATCAAGAAGAAGGGTGTCCTTTGCAAGCTCAGCCAAATCTTGCCCTCGCACTTATTGCATTCATTTCAAAGTTAACCATTCTTACTTTAAATTGACTTTTTTAATTAGTTAAAATCAAGAATGGTGAGCAAGTGTCAAAAATGGACTGTGAGGTGACAGTGTGGGTCAGTGTGCAGTGTGTTTTCAAATTCACGCTTTCTCCCTTTCGATACTAACAAGACTATGAGATGACTGGATTATGAATAGATGTAAGTGGGAAGGTAGCAGACAGGCATGCAAAATGGGGCCATCATATTTCACACAAAATAGTCAGTAATACTGCAGTACTTATGTTATTGGAAGATCTGCATTTTATGCATCTGGGGTATGTGAAACCCGTGCACAGAAAGTGGACCAGCAGCCATTGTTTGGCATTTTTAATCAACTTTTCTTCCAAGCAGCTACTGAATGTGTCTGTGTCCACCTGGATAGTATTCAGGCTTAGGCGGATAAGTGGCAAGTAACTTAGACTAGATGTTATCCAGGTCTTTCTGCATATGGACATAGACAGTTCTGCTGTAAAGAGTAACTGGACTCAAAATGTTAACTCTGTTTTCTCTCCACAGATCCTGCCTGACCTGTTGAGTTTCTTCAAGCAATTTTTGCTTTTGTTTGCTCCCTATTTTTATATTCCATCCATTTTGAAATCATGCCAACATTCAATTTGCCTTCCCTATGACATACAGACCTTGAACACTAGCACTTTGTGATTTGTGCATGAGGGCACACAAATCCCCTTGTACTATAGCTTGCTGCAGTCTTTCTCTATTTAAATAATATTCAGCTCTTTTATTTCTCTTGCCAAATTGCATGACTTCACATTTTCACACATTATATTCCATCTTCCAAGTTTTTGCCAACTTGCTTCACTTGTGTATGTCCCTCTAGAGACTCTTTGTGTCATGCTCACACTTGCCTTCCTGCCTATGCTTCCGCCATCCACAAACGTGGCTATGGTACATTCACTTTCTTCATCCAAGTTGTCAATACACATTGCGAATAACTGTGGCCCTAGCACCAATCTCTGTGACTTCTCACTGTGATCACCCTGAAAATGCTCCCTTATCCCAACACTCTGGCTTCAATAAGTTAGACAATCCTCCATCAGTGCTGGTATACTAGCTCTAAAACCATGGGCTCTTATCTTACTAAATAGCCTAACACATGGTATCCTATCAAATTCCTTCTGAAAATTCAAATATATCCCATTGACTGCTTTCTCTTTATCTATCTTCCTTGTAAGCTCCGCAAATGATATGTTAGGTAAAGAAACAGCTGCTGGATTAGTGGTGCTGGAAGAGCACAGCAGTTCAGGCAGCATCCAAGGAGCTTCGAAATTGACGTTTCAGGCAAAAGCCCTTCATCGGGAATAAAGGCAGTGAGCCTGGAGCGTGGAGAGATAAGCTAGAGGATGGTGGGGGTGGGGAGAAAGTAGCATAGCATACAATGGGTGAGTGGGGGTGGGGATGAAGGTGATAGGTCAGGGAGGAGAGGGTGGAGTGGATAGGTGGAAAAGGAGATAGGCAGGTAGGACATGTCCGGACAAGTCATGGGGACAGTGCTGAGCTGGATGTTTGGAACTGGGTGAGGTGGGGGAAGGGGAAATGAGGAAACTGTTGAAGTCCACATTGATGCCCTGGGGTTGAAGTGTTCCGAGGCG